>NC_090324.1:185960899-186128289 GCF_040869045.1 Eurosta solidaginis
CTTCATCTTTAGTTTCAGTATTCTCGGCCCGGACGGTCGTGTCGCATTCTTCAGAATTTACATAATCTATGCATACTGAACTATTAGCGTCGTTTGTGCATTCACTTACTTCTTTTTTGCTATTTACTGCTGGTACTTCGGTCGTACTCTCAAACACATACTCACCTTCTGGCGTGAAATCAGCTACCGCATCGGAAAAACGCTCACCTTGTAAAAATTTTACATCACGTGCAATCACCACTGTTCGTTGCTTCGGCACAGGCATACAGCTCGCTTGCATAGCCCACCATGAGACATTCTCTTCGTTTTGCGGAGAACTTTGATTTTTGCTGAAATTTGATCAAAACAATGCCTTTTGCGCCAAATATCTCGAATAAGAAACAGCTGGCTTACGGCCAGTCCATGCCTCATATGGTGTAACATTGTGTAATATTTTTGTCGGCGAAGGATTTCGCACGTAAACAGCTGTATTGACGGCTTCTGCCCACAAAAATTCTGGCAATTTCGCATCAAGGAACATGCAGCGGCTCATCTCAACTAATGTTCGATTTACTCGCTCTGATATTCCGTTTGGTGCGGCGTGTATGGAACAGTCAATTGCCTACGAATCCCTTCTTTCTTTGGGAAATTGCAAAAATTATTATTCACGTACTTTCAGCCATTATCCAAATGAAATATTTTTATTTTATGGCCCATCTGGCGCTCTTCAGCAGATTTAAATATCTTAAACTTTTCAAGCATTTCACTTTTTTGCTTTATAAAGTACACAAAGATTGTTCTGCGGAAATCATCGACGAACGATACAAAATATTTAGCACCACTGAGCGATGGAGTAAGCATAAGATCAAAAAACGTCGATACGAATGATTTCTAAAACATCTTTACTATATTTATCATATTTGTTGTTTTTTGACAACTGCTCCAAACTTTTAATATTCAAGTGTCCATATGTTCTATGCCATTTAAGAGCGTTATTATAATTGATGTATATTGGAACGATTTTCCGTCATCCCTTGTCAAATTTGGTTTTGAGACAAACCGGTTTCGGCGTTGTGCCATCATCAGTGTCGATTTTCGTTCTGATCTGTTGTTGTCGTTTGTCCTGTATTTATAGTTCGTAGGTACATGAGCTAGTATTGTCAAAATTGATGCTTGTGTATATTTGTGTGTTTTCTTTTCTACACGAAAATGTCGCCTTCATGCCAACTCTTCAAAAAGTTGTGTTCTGTTGTAAAATCAGCTAGTCTCAATAGAGGGCTTCATTATCTTTTCTCAACAACCTACCCCTAAAAATGGCCAAAAATGCATCATTACTTGCCCTCGCTGCCATTGACGGTGCAGAAAACAGCCCTGTCAATGAGATGAAGAATCACACGAAGCTGAAGCGAATGCTATATATCGCTCATTTGCTGCAACGTCGTCATAACTCAAAAATCGTAACTTTTGAGTTAATAACATATAAACGTACTCAATATCATGATCTATGTTGTATACAAAAATCTCCGTGATCAGTTAAAAATGTTATAAATATGAAAATATTCCTTTATATGCGCAACATATGGCAGTTAAAATCTTTGAATGGCTCTCCTGGAAAATTGTGTTTTTTGAGTTATGACGACGTTGCAGCAAATGAGCGATATGTACGTATGTGTCGCATCATGCCTCACTGCATTTTTTTGTAAAAATGGTTACAATTTTTGTTCTTTTCAAGTCATGCAGGGTGGCACAGAACATTTTAAGGGGCTACAATTTCACAGGGCGAAGTGAGAATCTTAAAAATGTTTGCCACTCAAAGTGGCGACATTTTCGTGTAGAAAAGAAATCACCATTAGTTATGTGTATGTGCTGTGTGTTCATTCAGAACCGAGGGGGTGTTTCGGCCAACAGTCTAAACTCTAAATATAAAAGGTCGCCCTCGGTTGGCATGAATTTTGTAATTGAAATTTAAGCAACTTCGCGATAAGCTACAAGCTTCAAACTTGGCATATGGTTCAGAACCCGATGAAAATGCAATAATAAGAAAAAAATCGCTGCTAGGTGGCGCAAGGATCGAGATATTCACAAAAATCGTATTTGTGGTCCGATTTGGCTCATATTTGGAACACATGATACATGCAAGAATAGAAAGTGACCTATAAAAAAATCGCCGCTAGGAGGCGCAAGGATCGATATATTCACAAAAAGCGTATTTGTGGTCCGATTTGGCTCATATTTGGAACACATAATACATACAAGAATAGAAAGCGACCTATGAAAAAAATCGCCACTAGGTGGCGCCAGGATCGAGATATTCACAAAAATCGTATTTGTGGTCCCATTTGGCTCATATTTGGAACACATAATACATACAAGAATAGAAAGCGACATATCAAAAAAATCGCCACTAGGTGGTGCACTGATCGAGATATTCACAAAAATCGTATTTGTGGTCCGATTTGGCTCAAATTTGGAACACATGATACGTGCAAGAATAGAAATCGACCTATGAAAAAAAAATCGCCGCTAAGGGCCCAAGGATCGAGATATTCACAAAAATCGTATTTGTGGTCCGATTTGGCTCATATTTGGAACACATAACGCATGCAAGAATAGAAAGCGACCTATGAAAAAAATCGCCGCTAGGTGGCGCCAGGATCGAGATATTAACAAAAATCGTATTTGTGGTCTGATTTGGCTCATATTTGGAACACATAATACGTACAAGAATAGAAAGCGACCTATGATGTCCGATTTGGCTCATATTTGGAACATATATTACATACAGTCCGGCAGAAGTGACTACAAAATATTTTGGAGTTGGAGGAGGGACAAGCATACGTGGCGCAGGGTCGAATAAAGTCTTTGGAAGGATTATGTATTGAGGACCTAGATTGTAACAAATTGTCAGGAAAGTGTCCTTGTAATAATGAGTCACTAAATGAACTAAATAGAATGAGAAATAAAAGGAAATTAAATAAAGACTAAAAACTTCAAAATAAAATAATTAAACAAAAATTTTAAGTATATATCAATCCTTGCGTCACATAGCGGCGATTTTTTATAGGTCGCTTTCTATTCTTGCATGTATCATGCGTCCAAATATGAGCCAAATCTGACCACAAATACGATTTTTGTGATCCTTGCGCCACCTAGAGGCGATTTTTTCTTATTATTGCATTGTCATCGTGTTCTGAACTACATATATTCCAAGTTTCAAGTTTGTAGCTTATCGGGAAGTTGCTTAAATTTCAATTACAAAATGCTTGTCAAACAGCCAACCAGCCAACCTGTCAACTCAAGCTAAATAAAATCGTTTAACTAGATGAAAGCAACAATGATGGATGGAAAATTCTTATCAAATCCGTGTTAGTGCACTGCGATTTATGGGGCTATGTGTCCGGCGAAATTGTCGAGCCAACTGAGTAGGTTGCTGCAGAAAAATGGAAAAAGTTGGACGAAAAAGCATTTTTGATTTGTTCGAGAAACTTGTAGAGTTGGACATAAAGTTGCAAGGCGAATTACTTGCAATTGTTCTGCTTTCCTGTCTCCCGAAAAGCTATGAAAATTTCATTGTTGCGATCGAGTCTCGAAACAGTTTGCCAAGTACAACTGTACTTAAAACTAAATTACTAGAAGAAGAAAAAAGGCGAAAATCCGAGTGTGTGAGGTCCGAATCCAATGAGGTTGCATTTTTTGCGAATAAGTCTCGCAATCAGTCTCACCAACAACGGCAAGCACAACAACAAAACAGAACATTCAAGGACAAATGTTATAAATGTCGTAAGAGAGGGCGTTGTGCCTCGTCTTGCAAATTAAGTAACATAAGCAAACCGAGGGTTAATTGCGCTACGCTCAATGTCTCTCAGCATCGAAATAAGCTCAGCAAGTATATTTGGGTTTTGGGTAGTGGATCGCCGTGTCCCATGAGTTGCGAAAAATCGTATTTTACTCAATTTTCCGAACATCGTGAGGAGATAGAATTAGCAGGAGATAAGTTCATTTACTCCGAAGTTATCGGTACTGTACGTGCAGAGACGAAGTCTAGCACAATTATTTTACATGATATACTTTATGCTCCGCAACTCAAATTTACGGCTGTAAAGTAGTATTTGGCAAAGAGACTGCAAGAGTGATGACACTTCGTGTTGTAGAAGTATTGCAAGCTAACAAAACTTGTGATATCTTTATATATGAGGTGCATTCAAATAAATTGTGCATAGCAACAGCAACAAATAATTATAATAACTTATTTTGTTTTGCTGATTTTGCGACAGGGTGGATAAATGATATATATTGGAACGAATTTCCGTCATCCCTTGTCAAATTTGGTTTTGAGACAAACATCCTCGGTTCTGAATGAACACACAGCAAATACCCATAACTAATTTGCTGCAACGTCGTCATAACTCAAAAAAACACGATTTTCCAGGAGAGCCATTCAAAGATTTTAACTACCATATGTTGCGCGTATAAAGGCATATTTTCGTTTTTATAACATGTTTAAAATTTTTAGCTGATCACGGAGATTTTTGTATACAATATAGATCATGATATTGGGTACGTTTATATGTTATTAACTCAAAAGTCACGTTTTTTGAGTTATGACGACATTGCAGCAAATGAGCGATATATAGCATTCGCTTCAGCTTCGTGTGATTCATAGCATTCGCTTCAGCTTCCTGTGCTTCATCAGCTGATTGACAGGGCTGTTTTATGCACCGTCAATGGCAGCGAGGGCAAGTAATGTTGCATTTTTGGCCATTTTTAGGGGTAGGTTGTTGAGAAAAGATAATGATGCCCTCTATTGAGACTACGCTGATTTTACAACAGAACACAACTTTTTGAAGAGTTGGCATGAAGGCGACATTTTCGTGTAGAAAAGAAAACACTATAAATATACACAAGCATCAATTTTGACAATACCTGATCATGTACCTACGAACTATAAAAACAGGACAAACGACAACAACAGATCAGAACGAAAATCGACACTGATGATGGCACAACGCCGAAACCGGTTTGTCTCAAAGCCAAATATGACAAGGGATGACGGAAAATCGTTCCAATATACATAAATTATAATAACGCTTTTAAATGGCAAAAAAAATATGGACGCTTGAATATTAAAAGTTTGGAGCAGTTGTCAAAAACAATATGGTGCGCGGAATGAGCATAAAACCATTGGAAAAATTTGAATGTGACATTTCTTTAAAAGGCAAAATAAAGTCATTGCGGTTTGCAAAAAACTGTGATAAATATAGTAAAGGTGTTTTAGTAATCATTCGTAGCGACGTTTTTGGTCCTATGCGTACTACATCGCTCAGTGGTGCTAAATATTTTGTAACGTTTGTCGATGATTTACGCAGAACAATCTTTGTGTACTTTATAAAGCAAAAAAGTGAAATGCTTGAAAAGTTTAAGATATTTGAATCTGCTGTAGAGCGCCAGATGGGCAATAAAATAAAAATATTTCTTTCGGATAATGACCGAGAGTACGTGAATAATGATTTTTGCAATTTCCTAAAGAAAGAACTTTAAGTTAAACGGTTTTATTGAAAACAATACTTACATGAAGTAATAATAATACAAAAAGCTAGATGTTTTTCTAAGACGAATTATAGTGAGCTCAATAAACTAATTGCTGTTCATGACTGGTCGAATCGCGTGTGAAGGCGTAGAAACAGCGATGTAAAGACGTAGAACGCGTGTAAAGATGTAGAAACAGCGATCTGCTTGTTTTATAGCTCTCTTGATGATTTCTTTAAAAGCTTTGTTCCCCTTCGTTCTTCTAGTATTACCAGAGGTAAACCACCTTGGTTCTCAAGCCAACTATTTAGACTTGATAATTTTTTGTAAAATTCCCTATTATAAGAATTGCTTTACATCTACAAGACTGACAAAATTGTAACACTTTTCTCTCTTATATTTTTCCCCCTTACGCTTTTATTTAATTGTCTGATCAACGCTCTAGATTGCTGAGGAGTGTGATGACTAGTGCCTAGGACCTACCTAATTATTTTCTAGCTTTTAGTATTATTATTACTTCATGTAAGTATTGTTTTCAATAAAATCGTTTAACTTAAATAATTTTTTTTTTTATTATTTTATTTTTCAATTTGATACAGCCCGGAACTCATTTCGGCAATATTACAAAAAACATTTACCGCGTCAATAACTTTAAACCGCTTTTATTGAAACAGAATCCCGACTGGGTCCATAACCATTGTTAGGTCAAACCCACGAAATAAAGCTAAACACGCACCTAAACATTAGGTGTGCATCGCACGATTTATTAACAGCAACTAACTCATATAAAATGTAAGGGGAAAAAATAGAAGAGGGAAAAGTGTTACAATTTTGTGAGTGTTGTAGATGTAAAGCAATTCTTATAATAGGGTATTTTACAAACAATTATCAAGTCTAAATAGTATCCTTGAGAACGAAGGTGGTTTACCTCTGGTAATACTAGAAGAACGAAGGGGAACCAAGCTTTTAAAGAAATCATCAAAAGAGCTATAAAACAAGCAGATCGCTGTTTCTACGTCTTTACACGCGTTCTACGTCTTTAAATCGCTGTTTCTACGTCTTCACACGCGATTCGACCAGTCATGAACAGCAATCAGTTTATTGAGCTCACTAAAATTCGTCTTAGAAAAACATCTAGAACGGGGTCGGGAATTCGATTTAGAAACATCAAGCATCATAGGTTGAACAACATCCAGTACTATCTCAAGCGTAGGCTGTAAGGGGCCTTCAGGCAGTGATAATGGGGGAACTCCAGTTATGTAATACCCGTAGAGTCATCTGCAAACACAAGGTTTTGCTTTTAGAACTTAATATATAATTCATTTGGAGAAGAGATGTATCAAGAAGGCTAAAACTCATGTTGAGTGGTGGGAGCTATGAAATTTGAATCGATGGAGTGGATTGGATCAATACCAATTTACTGATGATAAACTGAAATCGCCAAGAACTACTAGGCGGGCTTTGTCACGTAATTGCGAGTACAAACTACAATTAACAGTGTAATGACAAGTATAAACATGTACATACGATCGTGGCGGTATATACGAGCAGCAATGTCAATTGCAATGTCCAACAGCAACAACTCAGATGGCAGCGTCGAGTCAACGGCAATAAGAACACCACCTGCTCGAGTTTCACGATATCTACGCCGTTGTGTTATGCGGGCCGTTCCTATTGCGGACCGTGCCTAAGGGAGCTTATTATCTAAATGCTTAAAATGATGCAGAAACAGCCAAGTAAAGCCCTTCCAACCTTTGATTTGGGAGGTGGGTGGTATAATGGTGTGAAGATGACAGCGTGCGATAACATCGCGAGTTTGCGGTGGCTGGAGAAAGTAGTTCCAAATCTCCAAAAGCAAGGCACGACCGCGCAGTCTGAGGTGGTGGATAAAGCGCAAATCCCCACGGTACCAAAAGTTAAGGTATGGATACCATGCGTGATGAAGTCGGAGGATACACTGCGACTTCTGCAGAATCAGAATCCCGAGCATACCGACACAGTATTGGAAGGTACTTACTGTATCTCGGCCTACTGAGGAAGGTCAGTTCTACATCTTCCAAATAAACAAGCAGGCGGAGGATATATTTTACACGCAGCTTGGCAAAATGTCCTTTGGTACAGGCAAAATTTACGTGCGACTAAGGAAAAGAAGTCCTGAGGATAAAAATCCTAACAGGCTAGAATCGGGCGAAGTCGAAAAGGACCTCAACAGTCTAAGAAAAAAGGGACAGGTGGAGAAAGCCGACGTCACCACGAAGATGTTGGGAGATTACCGACACCCAAATGGTGCTGCGAGTTGCACAGAGGAACATCCGGCACAGCATTTCCCAGAGGCGGAAGGGGGCCTCGAATAATCTAAACCAAAAGAGCAAGGGGAGGACGACGACGTCACGACGAAGGTGCTGCAGGGGGACAGACAGCCCAATGGCGCTGCGATTCATATCTAAAACCTCGAGCGAACTCCTCGTACCCTTGAGGAGTGCGCGCGGATTTGACGTTTACTACGCGAAAACGGAAGGACGTGTGCGAGCTGTAGTAATGGTAAGGAAACAGCTGAATTCATATATGCTGTCTGATTACACTACTGAGGACCTTGTAGTGGTGGCCGTTGAGCAGAAAAATAATCAGGTAATAAGCCTGGCATCCTGCTACATGGCCCATGCTGCGGAGATTCCACCGATGGAGTGCAAGAGGTTAGTAGCGGGTGAAGGGCGCAAAGGGCGGTTGGTCATGGACGCGGACGCAAATGCGCACCACAATGTGTGGGGAGAAGTAGATACGAACGAGAGAGGCGATTCTCTATTTGTTACATCCTGCAAACCAATTTGCAAATAGCCAACATTGAAATGTCCCTACATACATTGGTCCAACATCCAGCAATATTCTTAATATTATATTGAGCGCAGAACGTGATATATCAAGGCATAATTGGATGGTTCTTGATAGACCATCATTCTCCGACAATGCGTATACCAGTTTCAGGGCTAAAGGGGCCAGAGAAGAGAGAAACCTATAGAAACCCTACGTCAACGAATTCGACTAAATTCCAGAGACAGGTAGATACAAAACTGGGACAACCCAAAGAGGTTGCCAATGCGGAGGAAGTGGAGGAGTCTAATGAATTCCTAACAAGGACGCTTATGACTGCGTATAACAAAGCTTGCCCTCTAAGAAGATTCAGAGGAAAAGCAAATCCGCCATGGTGGAGCAATGAGCAGGGTCTTCTAAGAAAACAGCTATAAGAAATGTTTAAGCTAGCAAAGCCCGAGGAAAGCAAAGCGTGTCGGGACGAGTACAGGGATCTACTAAGGATAAACAAGCGTGAAATTTCCAGGACGAAGAGAATCTCATGGAAAATTTCCCTACGGGCATAGAGTGCTCCAGCGAAACAGCACGTTAAAAAAAACTAATAGCAAGGGGAAATATAGTCCAGGGACTAATAAAGCAAGTAAAGAAGGTTAAGTTCGGGTGTAACCGAACATTACATACTCAGTTGAGAACTATGGTGACAACATAATGGAAAATAACCATGTAGGAAAATGAACCCTGGAATGTGTTTGTATGACATGTCTATCAAATGAAAGGCACTAAAGAGTATTTTATGAGGGGGGGGGCCATAGTTCTATAGGTGGACGCCATTTAGGGATATCGCCATAAAGGTGGATCCGAGTTGACTCTAGAATTTGTTTGCACGATATGGGTATCAAATGAAAGGTGTTAATGAGTATTTTAAAATGGAGCAATCCTTAGTTCCATAGGTGGACGCCGTTTCGAGATATCGCCATAAAGGTGGACCAGGGGTGACCCTAGAATTTGTTTGTACAATATGGGTATCAAAAGAAAGGTGTTAATGAGTATTTTAAAGGGAGTGATCCTTAGTTCCATAGGTGGACGACGTTTCGAGATATCACCACAAAGGTGGATCAGAGGTGACCCTAGAATTTGTTTGTACGATATGGGTATCAAATTAAAGGTATCAATAAGGGTTTTAAAAGGGAGTGGTGGTAGTTGTATAGGTGGTCGCCTAACAGTGGACCAGGGGTGACTCTAGAATGCGTTTGTACAATATGGGTATCAAACGAAAGGTGTTAATGAGTATTTTAAAAGGGAGTGGGCCTTAGTTCTTTAGGTGGAAGCCGTTTCGAAATATCGCCATAAAGGTGGACCAGGGGTCACTTTAGAATGTGTTTGTACGATATGGTTATAAAATTAAAGGTATTAGTGAGGGTTTTAAAAGGGAGTGGTGGTCGAGATATCGGCATAAAGGTGGACCAGGCGTGACTCTAGAATGCGTTTGTACAATATGGGTATCAAAAGAAAGGTGTTAATGAGTATTTTAAAAGGGAGTGGACCTTAGTTCTATAGGTGGACGCCTCTTCGAGGTATCGCAACTTAGACTTTGTTTGTACGATATGGGTATCAAATGAAAGGTGTTAATGAGTATTTTTAAAAGGGAGTGGGTCTTCGTTCTATAGGTGGTCGCTTTTTCGAGATATCGCCATAAAGGTGGACCAGGGGTGACTCTAGAATATGTTTGTACGATATGGGTATCAAATGAAAGGTGTTAATGAGTATTTTAAAAGGAAGTGGGGCTTAGTTCTATAGGTGGACGCCTTTTCGAGATATCGCCATAAAGGTGGACCAGGGGTGATTCAAGAATGTGTTTGTACGATATTGGTATCAAATTAAAGGTATTAATGAGAGTTTTAAAACGGAGTGGTGGTAGTTGTATTTGTGAAGGCGTTTTCCAGATATCGACCAAAATGTGGACCAGGGTGACCCAGAACATCATCTGTTGGATACCGCTAATTTATTTTTATATGTAATACCTGCCAAGATCTCAAGGGTTTTTTATTTCGCACTGCAGAACTTTTTCATTTTCTTCTACTTAATATGGTAGGTGTCACAACCATTTTACAAAGTTTTTTCTAAAGTTATATTTCGCGTTAATAAACGAATCCAATTACCATGTTTCATCCCTTTTTTCGTATTTGGTATAGAATTATGGCATTTTTTTCATTTTTCGTAATTTTCGATATCGCAAAAGTGGGCGTGGTCATAGTCGGATTTCGTTCATTTTTTATACCAAGAGAAAGTGAGTTCAGATAAGTACGTGAATTAAGTTCAGTAAAGATATGTCGATTTTTGCTCAAGGTATCGTGTTAAGGGTCATGCGGAAGGACAGACGGATGACTGTGTATAAAAACTGGGCGTGGCTTCAACCGATTTCGCTCATTTTCACAAAAAAAAAACTTACGTCATAAAATCTATGCCCCTACCAAATTTCAAAAGGATTGGTAAATTTTTGTTCGACTTATGACATTAAAATTATCCTAGACAAATTAAATAAAAAAAGGCGGAGCCACGCCCATTTTGAAATTTTCTTTTATTTTGTATTTTGTTGCACCATATCATTACTATAGTTGAATGTTGACATAATTTACTTATATACTGTAAAGTTATTAAATTTTTTGTTAAAATTTTACTTAAACAATTTTTTTTTTGAAGTGGGCGTGGTCCTTCTCCGATTTTGCTAATTTTTATTAAGCGTACATATAGTAATAGGAGTAACGTTCCTGCCAAATTTCATCATGATATCTTCAACGACTGCCAAATTACAGCTTGCAAAATTTTAAATTACTTTCTTTTAAAAGTGGGCGGAGCCACGCCCATTGTTCAAATTTTACTAATTTTCTATTCTGCGTCATAAGTTCAACCCACCTACCAAGTTTCATCGCTTTATCTGTCTTTGGTAATGAATTATCGCACTTTTTCGGTTTTTCGAAATTTTAGATATCGAAAAAGTGGGCGTGTTTATAGTCCGATATCGTTAATTTTAAATAGCGATCTGAGATGAGTGCTCAGGAACCTACATACCAAATTTAATCAAGATACCTCAAAATTTACTCAAGTTATCGTGTTAACGGACGGACGGACGGACGGACGGACATGGCTCAATTAAATTTTTTTTCGATCCTGATGATTTTGATATATGGAAGTCTATATCTATCTCGATTCCTTTATACCTGTACAACCAACCGTTATCCAATCAAACTTAATATACTCTGTGAGCTCTGCTCAACTGAGTATAAAAAGAGAAAGGGGAATGGTAACGTAATAGTGAGGAATCCCTTAAGGTGCTTTTCGATACACATTTCCCATCGGAAGATGGTTTAGAAGAGCCAGCAGACAGCACTCACACTTCGATCACGGAGCGGGTAGAGCCGGGCTTGGTGACCGATACCAATATCGAATGGGCAGTGAAGAAGTTTTCTAAGTTTAAATCGCCGGCCAAGATGGTATATTCCCGACCATGCTACAAATTTCAAGTAGACCGGTCGTGGAATGGCTTAAAATAATATTCGATGAGTGCATAAGACTGAATCGTCAACCGCACTCTTAGAGAACTGCTCGTGTAGCTTTCCTACCAAAGGCGGGGAAGATCGGTCACGTGTATCCCAAAGGCTATAGACCCATTAGCTTAACAAAATTTCTGCTCAAAACCTTTGAGAGGCTGATAGATGTGTATATAAAGTCCAACGTGGATGAAAAGCTGCTCTCCACAACACAACATGCGTACACCAAAAGCAATTCGGTAGACATCGTATTGCATAGGGTGGTAATAAGCATAGAGAAAGCCCTGGAATATAAGGAATATTCTCTGGGAGTCTTCTTAGACATTGCCGGCGCTTTCAACAATGTGCCTAAATGGGCGATTCTGGATGGTCTTAATTACATTAAGTGCATCCAGCTTTAACCACATGGATCGGCTGCATATTAAATTGCATGAAGATTACATCACAATGGGGATTGTACGAGGCCATGAAATCAGTGGACAGGGGCACGCCGCCGGGAGGGGTGCTATCACATCTGCTGTGGACGCTGGTCATCAACCAACTGCTCAGGCGATTCGATGAGGGACCTGTAAAACTTACGGCTTACGCAGATGACGTTGCAATTGTCATAAGTGGATAGTGCCTTCCAACGGCTAGATCTTCGATGGATCGGGCGCTTCGGGATATTCATACCTGGCCATCTAATGTCGGGTTGAAAGCCAACGCGGAGAAGACGGATATAGTCTTGTTTACAAAGAGGTACAAGGTCCCAAATTGGACCAGGCCTAAGTTAGGAGGGGTGACCCCACTGGAGAAACCTTGCACAAAATATCAAGGAATCATCCTAGACAGTAAGCTGTCACAGAAGCAACGAAGTGGCATCGCTCTTGCAGTATCTTTGCCAAATTCTACTTTACAGCCATTCGCCGTAAACTTGCTCACTGATAGGAAATTAGATTTGAGTTGCGGAGCATAAAGTACATCATGTAAAATAATTGTGATAGACTTCGTCTCTACACGTACAGTACCTATACCTTCGGAGTAAATGAACTTATCTCCTGCTAATTCTATCTTCTCACGATGTTCGGAAAATTGTGTAAAAGACGATTTTTCACAACTCATGTGACACGGCGATCCACTATCCAAAGCTCAAATAGACTTGTTGAGCTTATTTCGATGCCGAGAGACATTGAGCATAACGCAATTAACGCTCGGTTGGCTTATGTTACTTAATTTGCAAGACGAGACACAATGCCCTCTTTTATGACATTTATAACATTTGCCCTTGAATGTTCTGTTTTGTTTTTGCGCTTGTCGTTGTTGATGAGACTGATTGCGAGACTTATTCGCAAAAAATGCAACCTCATTGGATTCGGACCTCACACACTCGGATTTTCGCCTTTTTTCTTCTTCTAGTAATTTGGTTTTAAGTACAGTTGTACTTGGAAAACTGTTTCGAGACTCGATCGCAACAATGAAATTTTCATAGCTTTTCGGCAGACTGGAAAGCATAACAATTCCAAGTAATTCGCCTTGCAACTTTATGTCCAACTCTACAAGTTTCTCGAACAAATCAAAAAATTTGTTTAAATGCTCTGCCATGGGGTCTTCCTCACCCATTTTCAAGTTGACCAACGACTTGAAAATTGTAATTTTCCGCGCTGGACCGCTAGCTGCATGAACTGCAGCCAATTTTTCCCATGCTTTTTCGAAGTTTTAGCACTTTTGACATTCAGTAATTGACTCAATTTTATGCACAAAAGCAATGTAGCTAATGCTTTTTCGTCCAATTTTTTCCATTTTTCTGCAGCAACCTTCTCAGTTGGCTCGACAATTTCGCCGGACATATAGCCCCATAAATCGAAATGAACCAACACGGATTTGATAAGAATTTTCCACCCATCATAGTTGCTTTCATCTAGTTTTTCAATTTGATACAGCCTGGAACTCATTTCGGCAATATTACAAAAAAAAATTTACCGCGTCAATAACTTTAAACCGCCTTTATGAAACATAATCTCAACTGGGCCCATAACCATTGTTAGGTCAAACCCACGAAATAAGCCTAAACAGGCACTTAAACATTAGATGTGCATCGCACGATTTATTAACAGCAACTAACTCATATAAAATGTAAGGAGAAACAAGTAAGGAAGGCTAAGTTCGGGTGTAACCGAACATAACATACTCAGTTGAGAGCTATGGAGACAAAATAAGGAAAATCAATCTGGGGTAACCCTGGAATGTGGTTGTATAACATGTGTATCAAATGAAAGGTATTAAAGAGTATTTTAAGAGAGAGTAGGCCATAGTTCTATGGATGAACGCCATTTAGGGATATCGCCATAAAGGTAGACCAGGGCTGACTCTAGAATTTGTTTGTACGATATGGGTATCAAATGAAAGGTGTTACTGAGCATTTTAAGAGGGAGTGGGCCTTAGGTCTATCGGTGGCCGCCTTTTCGAGATGTCCCCATTAAGGTTGACCAGGGGTGATTCTATAATGTGTTTGTACGATATGGGTATCAAATGAAAGCTGTTAATGAGTATTTTGAAAAGGAGTGATCCTTAGTTCCATAGGTGGACGCCGTTTCGAGATATCGCCATAAAGGTGGACCAGGGGTGTCTCTAGAATGTGTTTGTACGATATGGGAATCAAATGAAAGGTGTTACTGAGCATTTTAAGAGGGAGTGGGCATTAGGTCTATAGGTGGACGCCTTTTCGAGATATCGCCATTAGGGTGGGCCAGGGGTGACTCTAGAATGTGTTTGTACGATATGGGTATCAAACGAAAGGTGTTACTGAGCATTTTAAGAGGGAGTGGGCATTAGGTCTATAGGTGGACGCCCTTTCGAGATATCGCCATTAGGGTGGGCCAGGGTTGACTCTAGAATGTTTGTACGATATGGGTATCAAACGAAAGGTGTTACTGAGCATTTTAAGAAGGAGTGGGCATTAGGTCTATAGGTGGACGCCTTTTCGAGATATCGCCATTAGGGTGGGCCAGGGGTGACTCTAGAATGTGTTTGTACGATATGGGTATCAAATGAAAGGTGGTAAGGAGTATTTTAAAAGCGAATAATCCTTAGTTCTATAGGTGGACGCCTTTTCGAGATATCGCCATAAAGGTGGACCAAGGGTGACTCTAGAATGTTTGTACGATATGGGTATCAAACGAAAGGTGTTACTGAGCATTTTAAGAGGGAGTGGGCATTAGGTCTATAGGTGGACGCCTTTTCGAGATATCGCCATTAGGGTGGGCCAGGGTGACTCTAGAATGTGTTTGTACGATATGGGTATCAAATGAAAGGTGGTAATGAGTATTTTAAAAGGGAGTAATCCTTAGTTCTATAGGTGGACGCCTTTTCGAGATATCGCCATAAAGCTGGACCAAGGGTGACTCTAGAATGTTTGTACGGTATGGGTATCAAACGAAAGGTGTTACTGAGCATTTTAAGAGGGAGTGGGCATGAGGTCTATAGGTGGACGCCTTTTCGAGATATCGTCATTAGGGTGGGCCAGGGGTGACTCTAGAATGTGTTTGTACGATATGTGCATCAAACGAAAGGTGTTACTGAGCATTTTAAGAGGGAGTGGGCATTAGGTCTATAGGTGGACGCCCTTTCGAGATATCGCCATTAGGGTGGGCCAGGGGTGACTCTAGAATGTGTTTGTACGATATGGGTATCAAATGAAAGGTGGTAAGGAGTATTTTAAAAGGGAATAATCCTTAGTTCTATAGGTGGACGCCTTTTCGAGATATCGCCATTAGGGTGGGCCAGGTGTGACTCTAGAATGTTTGTACGATATGGGTATCAAACGAAAGGTGTTACTGAGCATTTTAAGAGGGAGTGGGCATTAGGTCTATAGATGGACGCCTTTTCGAGATATCGCCATTAGGGTGGGACAGGGGTGACTCTAGAATGTTTGTACGATATGGGTATCAAACGAAAGGTGTTACTGAGCATTTTAAGAGGGAGTGGACATTAGGTCTATAGGTGGACGCCTTTTCGAGATATCGCCATTAGGGTGGGCCAGGGGTGACTCTAGAATGTTTGTACGATATGGGTATCAAACGAAAGGTGTTACTGAGCATTTTAAGAAGGAGTGGACATTAGGTCTATAGGTGGACGCCTTTTCGAGATATCGCCATTAGGGTGGGCCAGGGTGACTCTAGAATGTGTTTGTACGATATGGGTATCAAATGAAAGGTGGTAATGAGTATTTTAAAAGGGAGTAATCCTTAGTTCTATAGGTGGACGCCTTTTTGAAATATCGCCATTAGGGTGGGCCAGGTGTGACTCTAGAATGTTTGTACGATATGGGTATCAAACGAAAGCTGTTACTGAGCATTTTAAGAGGGAGTGGGCATTAGGTCTATAGGTGGACGCCTTTTCGAGATATCGCCATTAGGGTGGGCCAGGGGTGACTCTAGAATGTTTGTACGATATGGGTATCAAACGAAAGGTGTTACTGAGCATTTTAAGAGGGAATGGACACTAGGTCTATAGGTGGACGCCTTTTCGAGATATCGCCATTAGGGTGGGCCAGGGGTGACTCTAGAATGTTTGTACGATATGGGTATCAAACGAAAGGTGTTACTGAGCATTTTAAGAGGGAGGGGGCATTAGGTCTATAGGTGGACGCCTTTTCGAGATATCGACATTAGGGTGGGACAGGGGTGACTCTGGTATGTTTTTGTACGATATGGATATCAAATTAAAGGTATTAATGAGGGTTTTAAAAGCGAGTGGCCCTTAGATGTATATGTGAAGGCGTTCTCGCGATATCGACCAAAATGTGGACCAGGTGATCCAGAAAATCATCTGTCGGGTACTGCTAATTTATTTATATATGCAATACCACTAACAGTATTCCTGCCAAGATTCCAAGGGCTGTTGATTTCGCCTTGTAGAACTTTTTCATTTTCTTCTACTTAATATGGTAGGTGTCACACCCATTTTACAAAGTTTTTTCCAAAGTTATATTTTGCGTCAATAAACCAATCCAGTTACCATGTTTCATCACTTTTTTCGTATTTGGTATAGAATTATGGCATTTTTTTCATTTTTCGTAATTTTCGATATCGATAAAGTGGGCGTGGTTATGGTCAGATTTCGCCCATTTTTTATACCAAGAAAAAGTGAGCTCAGGTAAGTACGTGGGCTAAGTTTAGTAAAGATATATCGGATGTTGCTCAAGTTATTGTGTTAATGGCCGAGCGGAAGGACAGACGGTGGACTGTGTATAAAAACTGGGCGTGGCTTCCACCGATTTCGCCCATTTTCACAGAGAACAGTTACCGTCATAGAGTCTATGCTCCTACCAAATTTGAGAAGGATGGGTAAATTTTTGTTCGACTTATGGCAATAAAAGTATTCTAGACAAACTAAATGAAAATGGGCGGAGCCACGCCCATTTTGAAATTTTCTTTTATTTTTGTATTTTGTTGCATCATATCATTACTGGAGTGGAATTTTGACTTAATTTACTTATATACAGTAAAGATATTAAATTTTTTGTTAAAATTTGAATTTAAAAAATTTTTTTTTAAAAAGTGGGCGTGTTCTTCATCCAATTTTGCAAGTTTTTATTTAGCACATATAGAGTAATAGTAGTAACGTTCCTGCCAAATTTCATCATGATATCTTCAACGACTGCCAAATTACAGCTTGCAAAACTTTTAAATTACCTTCTTGTAAAAGTGGGCGGTACCACGCCCATTGTCCAAAATCTTACTAACTTTCTATTCTGCGTCATAACGTCAACCCATCTACCAAGTTTCGTCGCTTTATCTGTCTTTTGTAATAAGTTATCGCACTTTTTCGGTTTTTCGAAATTTTCGATATCGAAAAAGTGGGCGTGGTTATAGTCCGATATCGTTCATTTTAAATAGCGATCTGAGATGAGTTCTCAGGAACCTACATACCAAATTTCAACAAGATACCTCAAAATTTACTCAAGTTATCGTGTTAACGGACGGACGGACGGACGGACGGACGGACGGACGGACGGACGGACATGGCTCAATCAAATTTTTTTTCGATCCTGATTATTTTGATATATGGAAGTCTATATCTATCTCGATTCCTTTATATATGTACAACCAACCGTTATCCAATCAAACTTAATATACTCTGTGAGCTCTGCTCAACTGAGTATAAAAATAGAAGAGAGAAAAGTGTTACAATTTTTTCAGTGCTGTCGATGTAAAGCAATTCTTATAATAGGGAATTATACTAACAATTATCAAGTCTAAATAGTTGCCTTTAGAACCAAGGTGTTTTACCCGTGGCAATACTAGAAGAACGAAGGGGAACACAGCTTTTAAAGAAATCATCAAGAGAGCTATAAAACAAGGAGGTCGCTGTTTCTACCTCTTTACACGCGTTCTACGTCTTTACATCGCTGTTTCTACGTCTTTACACGCGATTCGACCAGTCATGAGCAGCAATCAGTTTATTGAGCTCACTAAATTCGTCTTAGAAAAACATCTAGAATGGGGTCGTGAATTCGATTTAGAAACACCAAGCATCATAGGTTGAACAACATCCAGTACTATCTCAAGCGTAGGATGTAGAGGGTCTTCAGGCAGTGATAATGGGGGAGTTCGAGTTATGTAATACCCGTAGAGTCATCTGCAAACACTAAGTCTAAGATTTTGATTTTACAATTTAATATATAATTCATTTGGAGAAGAGATGTATCAAGAAGGCTAATTAAAAACTCATGTTGAGTGGTGGGAGTCATGAAATTTGAGTCGATGGAGTGGATTGGATCAATACCAATTTACTGATGATAAATTGAAAGCACCAAGAACTACTAGGCGGTCTTTGCCACGTAATTGCGAGTACAAACTACAAATAACAGTGCTATGACAAGTATAAACGTGTATATCCGATCATAGCGGTATATACGAGCAGCAGATAAACAAACTGAAATTGTGCAAAGCAAGCTTCACTGCCACGAATTCAATGACAGTTGCGATGTCCAAAAGCAGCAACTCAGATGGAAGCGTCGAGTCAACGGCAGTAAGAGCACCACCTGCTCGAGCTTCACAATATCTGCGCCATTTCGCCTCCAGGGTGTTATGCGGACCGTGCCTATTGGACATTTTGAAGCCAGGGGATAAATTCGGCTGCCTTCCGAATGGAGGCTTCCCGATGCCGGGCCACCTCGGGAACTATTGATGGCCTTACCACAGTAAGGGACGCTGCTGTGGCGGACGGTGTTTTCCCCCTATATAATACTGGACCGCTTAGCCCACCTTGTCAGGCAGGTGGCCGTACGACAAAGATGAGCGACTTTTTACCTAATTGTAATAAGAACGATGAAAAGAGGAGGACTCAGTCGCAAGCAAAGGGCGAAAAATACGCATTAAGTGATGGGTCGGACTCGGGGAGCGAGAGTGCTGATTCAATGAACTCCGTGTTGGAAATGCATACAAATGAAAACGGAGTAGTAGAGTGGAGAAGGGTACGGAGCAGAGAAAGTAAGAGAGCTCTCTCGCAGTACCGTGCAGCACTATGATTAGTCCAACGCTTGGGAGCAGTGGTCGACCCAAAAGAAGTGGAGATCGAGCGCTTCGAATGGGCCCATGAAGCGGTAGAATTAGGTCGAAAGCAATTCAAAAGGTTTTCTGCGAGAAACCCTCGGTTCTGCAACCAGTACGAGGAGGAAGAAGCGTCAAATGGGAGAATGAAGAGGCAATGTTCGGCGGAATGTAAGAAGCAAACTTTCAAGAGTCAGAAAGGACCCAGTCCCAGAGCCGCGAGCTAGGGCATTTGCATAGACAAGACAAGTGGGCTCAAAGCTTTAAGACAGATTGGCCTCAATAGCGAGGTAGCAACTACCTCGAAAGCTGCGAGTCAGAAGGAAGTTCCAACTACGGAAGTAGGATATAAGCCAAAGGGAGATAACGCTTAGACTCTGGCTTTCTCGGAGGTGCCTAAGGCAGATAACACTAAGACTCCGGCTTTTCCTGAGAAGATGAGTGATGTGGCAAAGCAATCACTGACTGTGGCGCTGTTTGATCGTAGCAGTCCTTTCGGACAGATGACTACTGAAAGGTGGAAAGGGAGCTTATTAGCTTAATGCTTAAGATGATGCGGAAATAGCCAAGTGAGCCCCTTCCAACCTTTGATTTGGGGGGAGGGTGGTATAATGGTGTGAATATGACAGCGTGCGACAACATCGCGAGCTTGCGGTGGCTGGAGAAAGTGTTCCAAACCTCCAAAAGCAAGACACGACAGCGCGGTTTGAGGTGGTGGTGTAAAAGGTTTGAAATGCGTTGTGAGTGATCAAAGCTCAATGCTTAATTGCTCTTTTATTCAAATGTTGTCAGCTTATTTATACAAAATTATTCTAACATATTCTTACATACATATTAACATTTAAGCATACATACTTACATACATATTTACCTTAAGCATACATACTTACATACATATTTACCTTAAGCATACATACTTACATACATATTTACCTTAAGCATACATACTTACATACATATTTACCTTAAGCATTTATGCTTTTTTATGTGTTGATGAACGTTTAGACTATTTTTGTTACAGGTAGCTGATATAAATATTTGGCCTTAAATTGTTGGCTGTTTACACTTGTTATGACATCGCTAGCTGGTGTATCCTATAAGAGATTTGTGAGGAGCGCTAGTGACCTCATCATGTGACTGCGGCGTGTGCACTGGCTC
Source organism: Eurosta solidaginis (assembly GCF_040869045.1). Lineage (NCBI taxonomy): Eukaryota > Metazoa > Arthropoda > Insecta > Diptera > Tephritidae > Eurosta > Eurosta solidaginis. Next base: position 185,981,451 of record NC_090324.1, read on the forward strand.
AACCCGGAGCTTCAGTTTCGTGGGTTCCTATACACAATCACACGATCTAGCTAGCTCTTCCCAAGCCTAACGACATAACACAATAAACTACAATATTTTCACACTGAGGGAAACCTACTATCTATAAGCCTAAAATTGCGTAACTGAAAACCACGCCTTCCTACCACCTTACTTGCAGCTCGTCCGTATATGGTTACGGCTGCTCCTAACCCACCCTACCATGGCATCGTTGGTGTTGAAGACGCCCCGTTGTACCACCTACATTTCCATCAGAATCAGACCAAACAGAGTATTTAACAGCTCATAATAACAACGTTTATTACCTCAAGTATATAGAGACCATATGTTCAATCCATTATTTAAACAATCAAAAAAAAAATGCTTATAATAATAATACCAATTTAAATAAACAAATCGAGTTTTTGCATTTAAATTTGAGTTCAAGTAAAACTTAACAAGGTTTAGGTTTCAATACTTTGATTTCACATATCACTATTTTGCTTACTATGCTAACATAATTTTTTTGTGGGTATTTAAATACTAATTCCTGACCTACCTCAATATATGGTTTTTGGCCTTGATCTTGAAATCGTAATTACATATATTTACACAAATATACGGTCAGATGTTTCGCAAAATAGAGCGAAATAAAAAATAGAAAAAAATGAGACTCCGCGAGAGTTTATTAGATCACAAAAAAAAAAGAGAGATGGAATTTGCTAAGACAAAAAAAATTGCATTCACTTTCGTGTTCACATACATACAGATATATATGAAGTTTTTTATACTCCCAAATTTATTCTCAGGAAGCAAAAAAAAACAATTATTACTCACAAATGTATGAACGCATTTATGTATAAAGACATAAGACAGTGGCGTATAGCAAAAAGAAATAATGAAACAATTTGAATCACCACTCACCAATAATCTGCGATACAGTAATCCCACGTAGCGTTGAAGGCCTTCTCGCTTGTGATCGCAGCATGATGACGATGACTGTTGTTGTAGCTATAAATTCGCTTGTTCTTGCTTTTCAATTTAAATACATTTATGGACTCATTCTAATAGAAATATTGATTCATGTATGATTCATTCGATGTAGAAAAAAAATCTTACACCAAAAAAAATCTAGGATGTCCTAATTATTAGTGATTGCACTGTAGTTGGGAGTTAAAATCAGAGAGATAATGGGAGGAGCTTTGTGCACATAATGTTGCAAACCCAAAATAAACAAAGGAATTTATGAATGAGGACTGTCTTATAATATCTCTCTGACAAATTTAAAGAACAATCAAAAAGTAAATTGGTAATATGTTGAGTTAAGTTAGGGGTGCTACCATGTGGGTTGGGCCCACATGGTTACACCAAAAAAGCTTAAACGATATTAGGCAGGTATAACTAAATTAGGTATCTATACTAACAAAAGTATACTTCTTTAATTTATTTTTTCTTATTTAGGTATGTATGATTTTGATATAATATGTATGTATGTTTTACTTAAATATATATATGTATATATATATGTCTTTTCTGCAAAATAAATGGTATTAAAGTTTTATGGTTTTAGAAGTAGTAGATTATTTAGAAAAAAATGTATCATAATTTAGTAAAAAAAATTCATAAAAGTATTTAATTATTTAATTTTTGAACAGGGTTTGCTTTTTTCTTTTTTTTCTCTGGAACTATAGGTTTTAATATATATGTTCTTTTACTATATTTATGTATATAGGAAACTGATTTTTAAACGCAAAGAAAACGGAGTATGGGAAAAATTTGATAATGGAAGAAAAAATCCAAAAATCTTGTGGTCTTTCAGATATACTCAGCTACATACAAGTACGCTGGTATATTTTATACCTTTCCACGACAGAAAGGTATTAATTATTTTCTTCCTATAGAGATTATGTTTAAGTGGTGGTTGTAATTTTGAGGTTACTTTAAAATGTATAATATATTTATCTGTTTCCAAAATTTGTTAGCGTGGATTGTCGGGGTTTTTTCGTTGTTCACTTATGTAGTACCGCTTAAGGAGTCTTGATGGTTGTGAAATAATATAGTTTTGGCTGAAGACTTGGCCTTTTCCTTACTTTGGATAACCGAAACGCAGGGATGTTGTAGATATTTCACAATGAGAAGGATTTTATTTGTTCGCACTTCACAATATCTATTGGGAACAATTTAATTAAAACAGTAATCTCACTAGTAATCTCACTGAACTTTGAAAATTATTATTGAAAAAAACTACCACTCAGTGAATAATTCTTAAGGAAAGGTGGCTGCTTGTACGAGTATAGTGCAGGATGGTTTCTTTGTTTCTCTTCAATTAAACTATGCCGAACCGCGATGAAAGTAGATAACTCTACACTCACAAATTTAATTTTATAATACAAATTCGATCGACATTAAATAAGACTTACTGAATGTGATGTTCTCTTCATGCTGGTTCCGAAGGAAAAGACAGATGGGTTTCCTACGGAAATGGTTGAGAGCTAAGCGTGCAGCTTGAAATCATATGGGCAAAATGATATCGTAAAACATATGTTCAAAAATGAACTTTACGATATTAGAAGATGTGTTTAATATACACTAAATTCTTAGATTTCTCTACTTATAATGGTACTCATAGAGTCTAATAAAAGTTCTACAGAAAACGATCGAACTCATGGAGTTTAAAGACAAAAAAACTAAAGTTGCATGAAGGTAGTGTTGCCCATATGCACGTGCATACACACCTGAACATAAAATAATTGGGTAAAGATATTTGAGCAAACTAAAGGTATATTACTGAAAAAAAATATATATATACATATATGGGAGGACAGTTTGGATGTTGGCAGATAAGGCATACATACGTGGCAAGCATGTACCCACGGTACACACCCCCCTACCTAGAGTGTTGGTGCGGTGCGTATCCGCTCATATCATTCTCTCCTGGATGTCTTTCCGATGATATACTCCACATTTCCCATTACTTTCATCCTCCAGTTCATACATGCTATTACCCTTAACGCTGATTACTTTTGCTTTAATGAATTTTTGGGCAAATTTCGCACAGAACTTTTTGGACGCGTCGCTCAGGACGAAATTTCTTCTGTAAACTACATCTCCAACCTTGAATCTTGTTATGGAACTTCTCAGATTATAGCGCTTGGCCGAAGCTTCGAAAGCCTGTTTAATGTTCTCCATTATATTTCTTCGTACCAGTTTAAGTTTGTCAATTCTCGATATTGGTGACTCATCTAAGTTGTCAAGTTGCCTTAGTAATGTATACTCGTCAGAGTATGAAAGTATTTGTTGACCGAACAAGGCGAAATATGGTGTGCAGCCAATTGATTGATGGTATGAACTACGAAGTGCCTCCGCAATATCTGGTAGATGTTGATCCCAGTGAGTCTGATCTCCTTTGAGATATGCTCGTATGCCTGCAATTATTGAGCGATTTACCCGCTCACTGGCATTTGCCTGTGGACTATATAAGGCGGTATAGGTATGTTTAACACCTCTTTCAGCTAGCAGATTGTTAAACTGTGCAGACTTAAATTGCTTGCCGTTGTCACTCAAAACAATTTCGGGTGTTCCGAAAATACTGAAAATTTCTCTCATATACTTGCAAATAGCGGATGTGTTAAAATTGCGGACTTCTTTAATCAAAGGAAATTTGGTTAAATGATCCAGTACAATAAAAATACCAATATTTCCTTGCCTGGATCTAGGGTCCGGACCAAGTAGATCAATATATAGCTTCTGGAAAGGACGTTGGACTATAAACTGTGCTGTCATTGGAGGTCGTAGCGTGACATTGGGCGCTTTGCTCTGTCGACAAGTATCACATCAACTGATATAGTCTTTCACTTCGACAGTCATGTTTGACCAAAATAGGTTCCTTCTCAAGCGTTCCAATGTTTTGGCTATGCCTCAATGGCATTTATTTGGTGGACAGTGAGCATCCTCTATCACTGTTTGGACTAATGATTTTGGGATCCATAATTTCCAATTATGTACTTCCCGTGACGGATCACCATCAGGATGTTCCGTGCGCTTATATAAAAAATTGTCTACAACCTGTAAGTCAGGTAATCGGCTTGAGTTATTACGGACGTGGTATATTAATTTGTTATACTCATCGGACGAAAATTCTGACGTGACAGGCTATCTGGCACTACATTCTGAGAACCCTTCCTATGCTCTATTTTAAAACGATATCCTTGCAACTTAAGCGACCATCTGGCTAACCGACTAGATAAGTCAGACTGACGCATAAGCCACTGTAAACTAGCATGATCGGTAACAATCGAAAACTCCTGCCCTTCCACATAGGCCCTATATTTTTTTAAACTTAAAACTGCAGCTAGACATTCTAGCTCAGTAACGCTATAGTTACTCTGGGCTTTATTGAGTTTTTGTGAAAAGTAAGCTATCGGCATTTCGATTCCTTCTTCGTTCTTTTGTGATAGCACTGCACTAACACCAAGTTTACTTGCATCGCATTGAATAATAAAATGTTTCTCGTAGTTCGGGCTGGCTAAAATGGGTGCGGAGCATAACTTTTGCTTTAGAGAATCAAATGATTCTTGGGCTTAAGCATTCCACGCGAATGGTTTGCTCTTTTTAAGAATATTTGCTAATAGAGCGGTTACGGACGCAAAATTGTCTACGAAGCGGCGGTACCAACCTGCCATTCCTAAAATCGTCTTAACTGCTTCAAATTCGTGGGGATTGGATAGTTCGTTATGGCTGAGACTTTATCGGGGTCCGTTCTCAAAGTAACATTACCTACTATGTAACCGAGATACTTGACTTCTTTGATACAAAACTTGCTTTTTCGAATGTTTATGGCAAGGCCTGCCTTCCTTAATTGGTAAGCAACTTCGGCTAAAACGGACATGTGACTTTTAAAGTCTTGAGACACTATTAATAAGTCGTCTAAATAAACAAAAACTTGATTTTTCAACTGGGGCGGAATTACGCGATCCATCAAGCGGCATAAAGCTTGTGGGGCGTTGCATAAGCCAAATGGCATAACGCAATATGTATAGAGCGGACGATTAGGGACGGTGAAACATGTGTAATCGAGAGAGCTGTTTGCGAGAGGGATTTGCTAAAAGACACGTCGCAAATCAAGAGAACTTATAAACTGAGCCTTTGGTATTCTACTGAGAATACCATCAATAAGAGGTAGCGGATAAGCGTTCTTAATGGTTACGCTATTAATTTTTCGTGAATCTAGACACAGACGGACTTTGTTAGGCTTTTTAACTAAGACGACCGGACTAGACCATGGACTATTAGGAGCCTCTTCGATTACACCAAGTTTAATCATTTCATCTATCTCCGCATGAACCAGTTTCTCTGCGGCCGGAGATATAGGGAAGTATCGTTGCTTGATCGGACGGACATCTGGTTGGAGTTCTATCTTATACTCCATAAGTGAAGTTTTTCCAAGTCCTTCTCTTTCGAAACTTGGAAACCTATTCTTCACTCGCTCTAGTTCTACTTTTTGCTCATTGCTTAAAAAAATACAATTATCATCTTGTTTTGTATCTAAAGAAATCTCGGATATAACCTGAGGTGCTACTTTGAACTTAACCCAAGACTCTACTCCAAGAATAATTTCCTGCTTCATACTTGGGACAACAAGAAACTCGATCGTTTCCTCTTTTCTCTCGAACTTTACATTCAAATCAATTTTTCCATGTACAATTTGTTTATTTCCGTCGGCGGTGTACACGGACGCGGTGTGTTTACGAAGACTACCTCTCGAGTTAACCAATTCAGCTAATTTGGAGCCTATACAACATACTTGGGCGCAACTATCCAAAAGATCCAAATACTCGCTATTTAGCATTTCTGTTTTAGCATATGGTCTCAAATCAAAAGGTTTCTTTGTTATAGTACAAACAAGGTTATTTATTGATCTGCGGGCTTTATGAACTTTCTTCCAAAACTCTTTTAAACGTAGTGTCGAATAACTAGGAGATTTTGTTTCGGACTTAAATATTTTTTTCCTGGCTTTATTGTAATTTGGTAAACGAACATCATAAGGTATAATAGTATGTACAAGGGGAGTTGCTGTAGATGGATTATCAGGTCGTATGGCTATTGTTTCGGAATTCCTTTCGGCATGAGGTCGAAGTACCTCCAACTTTTTTAGGGTATTCTTTTTGGATCGCTGCGAGGATTCTTCTTGAGAACCTCGCTCGTCTTCAAGTTTCCCGGACTGCAAACTTTGCACTGTGGACGGTAGGTTGCAGGCGCACCACAACCGTAGCAGAAAACTGTCCTGTCTTCCAAACAATCAAATTACTGATGACCTTCGGCTTTGCAATTCCAGCATACGGCATTGGCTTTAGATGGGTTCTTAGCAGTCTCGTTGACTTCGGCATCCGCTTCTTCTGGTAAACCATCTTCCTCTCCGTAGTTTACTTCGCTTACAAATCGTCGTGCTTGTGGTCGCGTGTTTATGTTTGGCAGGGGATTCGCTGATTTGGTTATCTCGTTTGCCAGACTTTCACCCTTGAGACAAAGTCTGCGCAATTCTGCTAATGACCTAATCTGGACGTATAAAAGTTATTGGCGAATACGAGGTCTCATATTGTGCTGTAAAATGTCTGCAAGTTCTGTTTCAGGCAAAGGTGTTTGGAGAGTCTCGGCTATTTTAAGCACAGCATTCCTATAGTCATCGAAACTTTCCACTGGCCCTTGCCTTGCCTTGATCTCAAACTCACTTCGATGTTGTTGGAAGTTCGTCCGTAAGGCTTGACATAAAGATGGCCAGTTAACGCGGTCAACTGAGCGACGGTACCGTCAATACCAGTCTTTAGCTTCATTTAAAAATAAACATTGGATATGTTCGCATAGTAAATTAAAGTTTCCTCCCAAGGTATCAATGCATTGGCATTCAATGCGATAAATGAAACTATCGACCGATAATTTGGGTGTTCGCAAAATAGAGCGAAATAAAAAATAGAAAAAAATGAGACTCCGCGAGAGTTTATTAGATCACAAAAAAAAAAGAGAGATGGAATTTGCTAAGACAAAAAAAATTGCATTCACTTTCGTGTTCACATACATACAGACATATATGAAGTTTTTTATACTCCCAAATTTATTCTCAGGAAGCAAAAAAAAACAATTATTACTCACAAATGTATGAACGCATTTATGTATAAAGACATAAGACAGTGGCGTATAGCAAAAAGAAATAATGAAACAATTTGAATCACCACTCACCAATAATCTGCGATACAGTAATCCCACGTAGCGTTGAAGGCCTTCTCGCTTGTGATCGCAGCATGATGACGATGACTGTTGTTGTAGCTATAAATTCGCTTGTTCTTGCTTTTCAATTTAAATACATTTATGGACTCATTCTAATAGAAATATTGATTCATGTATGATTCATTCGATGTAGAAAAAAAATCTTACACCAAAAAAAATCTAGGATGTCCTAATTATTAGTGATTGCACTGTAGTTGGGAGTTAAAATCAGAGAGATAATGGGAGGAGCTTTGTGCACATAATGTTGCAAACCCAAAATAAACAAAGGAATTTATGAATGAGGACTGTCTTATAATATCTCTCTGACAAATTTAAAGAACAATCAAAAAGTAAATTGGTAATATGTTGAGTTAAGTTAGGGGTGCTACCATGTGGGTTGGGCCCACATGGTTACACCAAAAAAGCTTAAACGATATTAGGCAGGTATAACTAAATTAGGTATCTATACTAACAAAAGTATACTTCTTTAATTTATTTTTTCTTATTTAGGTATGTATGATTTTGATATAATATGTATGTATGTTTTACTTAAATATATATATGTATATATATATGTCTTTTATGCAAAATAAATGGTATTAAAGTTTTATGGTTTTAGAAGTAGTAGATTATTTAGAAAAAAATGTATCATAATTTAGTAAAAAAAATTCATAAAAGTATTTAATTATTTAATTTTTGAACAGGGTTTGTTTTTTTCTTTTTTTTCTCTGGAACTATAGGTTTTAATATATATGTTCTTTTACTATATTTATGTATATAGGAAACTGATTTTTAAACGCAAAGAAAACGGAGTATGGGAAAAATTTGATAATGGAAGAAAAAATCCAAAAATCTTGTGGTCTTTCAGATATACTCAGCTACATACAAGTACGCTGGTATATTTTATACCTTTCCACGACAGAAAGGTATTAATTATTTTCTTCCTATAGAGATTATGTTTAAGTGGTGGTTGTAATTTTGAGGTTACTTTAAAATGTATAATATATTTATCTGTTTCCAAAATTTGTTAGCGTGGATTGTCGGGGTTTTTTCGTTGTTCACTTATGTAGTACCGCTTAAGGAGTCTTGATGGTTGTGAAATAATATAGTTTTGGCTGAAGACTTGGCCTTTTCCTTCCTTTGGATAACCGAAACGCAGGGATGTTGTAGATATTTCACAATTAGAAGGATTTTATTTGTTCGCACTTCACAATATCTATTGGGAACAATTTAATTAAAACAGTAATCTCACTAGTAATCTCACTGAACTTTGAAAATTATTATTGAAAAAAACTACCACTCAGTGAATAATTCTTAAGGAAAGGTGGCTGCTTGTACGAGTATAGTGCAGGATGGTTTCTTTGTTTCTCTTCAATTAAACTATGCCGAACCGCGATGAAAGTAGATAACTCTACACTCACAAATTTAATTTTATAATACAAATTCGATCGACATTAAATAAGACTTACTGAATGTGATGTTCTCTTCATGCTGGTTCCGAAGGAAAAGACAGATGGGTTTCCTACGGAAATGGTTGAGAGCTAAGCGTGCAGCTTGAAATCATATGGGCAAAATGATATCGTAAAACATATGTTCAAAAATGAACTTTACGATATTAGAAGATGTGTTTAATATACACTAAATTCTTAGATTTCTCTACTTATAATGGTATTCATAGAGTCTAATAAAAGTTCTACAGAAAACGATCGAACTCATGGAGTTTAAAGACAAAAAAACGAAAGTTGCATGAAGGTAGTGTTGCCCATATGCACGTGCATACACACCTGAACATAAAATAATTGGGTAAAGATATTTGAGCAAACTAAAGGTATATTACTGAAAAAAAATATATATATACATATATGGGAGGACAGTTTGGATGTTGGCAGATAAGGCATACATACGTGGCAAGCATGTACCCACGGTACACACCCCCCTACCTAGAGTGTTGGTGCGGTGCGTATCCGCTCATATCATTCTCTCCTGGATGTCTTTCCGATGATATACTCCACATTTCCCATTACTTTCATCCTCCAGTTCATACATGCTATTACCCTTAACGCTGATTACTTTTGCTTTAATGAATTTTTGGGCAAATTTCGCACAGAACTTTTTGGACGCGTCGCTCAGGACGAAATTTCTTCTGTAAACTACATCTCCAACCTTGAATCTTGTTATGGAACTTCTCAGATTATAGCGCTTGGCCGAAGCTTCGAAAGCCTGTTTAATGTTCTCCATTATATTTCTTCGTACCAGTTTAAGTTTGTCAATTCTCGATATTGGTGACTCATCTAAGTTGTCAAGTTGCCTTAGTAATGTATACTCGTCAGAGTATGAAAGTATTTGTTGACCGAACAAGGCGAAATATGGTGTGCAGCCAATTGATTGATGGTATGAACTACGAAGTGCCTCCGCAGTATCTGGTAGATGTTGATCCCAGTGAGTCTGATCTCCTTTGAGATATGCTCGTATGCCTGCAAATATTGAGCGATTTACCCGCTCACTGGCATTTGCCTGTGGACTATATAAGGCGGTATAGGTATGTTTAACACCTCTTTCAGCTAGCAGATTGTTAAACTGTGCAGACTTAAATTGCTTGCCGTTGTCACTCAAAACAATTTCGGGTGTTCCGAAAATACTGAAAATTTCTCTCATATACTTGCAAATAGCGGATGTGTTAAAATTGCGGACTTCTTTAATCAAAGGAAATTTGGTTAAATGATCCAGTACAATAAAAATACCAATATTTCCTTGCCTGGATCTAGGGTCCGGACCAAGTAGATCAATATATAGCTTCTGGAAAGGACGTTGGACTATAAACTGTGCTGTCATTGGAGGTCGTAGCGTGACATTGGGCGCTTTGCTCTGTCGACAAGTATCACATCAACTGATATAGTCTTTCACTTCGACAGTCATGTTTGACCAAAATAGGTTCCTTCTCAAGCGTTCCAATGTTTTGGCTATGCCTCAATGGCATTTATTTGGTGGACAGTGAACATCCTCTATCACTGTTTGGACTAATGATTTTGGGATCCATAATTTCCAATTATGTACTTCCCGTGACGGATCACCATCAGGATGTTCCGTGCGCTTATATAAAAAATTGTCTACAACCTGTAAGTCAGGTAATCGGCTTGAGTTATTACGGACGTGGTATATTAATTTGTTATACTCATCGGACGAAAATTCTGACGTGACAGGCTATCTGGCACTACATTCTGAGAACCCTTCCTATGCTCTATTTTAAAACGATATCCTTGCAACTTAAGCGACCATCTGGCTAACCGACTAGATAAGTCAGACTGACGCATAAGCCACTGTAAACTAGCATGATCGGTAACAATCGAAAACTCCTGCCCTTCCACATAGGCCCTATATTTTTTTAAACTTAAAACTGCAGCTAGACATTCTAGCTCAGTAACGCTATAGTTACTCTGGGCTTTATTGAGTTTTTGTGAAAAGTAAGCTATCGGCATTTCGATTCCTTCTTCGTTCTTTTGTGATAGCACTGCACTAACACCAAGTTTACTTGCATCGCATTGAATAATAAAATGTTTCTCGTAGTTCGGGCTGGCTAAAATGGGTGCGGAGCATAACTTTTGCTTTAGAGAATCAAATGGGCTTAAGCATTCCACGCGAATGGTTTGCTCTTTTTAAGAATATTTGCTAATGGAGCGGTTACGGACGCAAAATTGTCTACGAAGCGGCGGTACCAACCTGCCATTCCTAAAATCGTCTTAACTGCTTCAAATTCGTGGGGATTGGATAGTTCGTTATGGCTGAGACTTTATCGGGGTCTGTTCTCAAAGTAACATTACCTACTATGTAACCGAGATACTTGACTTCTTTGATACAAAACTTGCTTTTTCGAATGTTTATGGTAAGGCCTGCCTTCCTTAATTGGTAAGCAACTTCGGCTAAAACGGACATGTGACTTTTAAAGTCTTGAGACACTATTAATAAGTCGTCTAAATAAACAAAAACTTGATTTTTCAACTGGGGCGGAATTACGCGATCCATCAAGCGGCATAAAGCTTGTGGGGCGTTGCATAAGCCAAATGGCATAACGCAATATCTATAGAGCGGACGATTAGGGACGGTGAAACATGTGTAATCGAGAGAGCTGTTTGCGAGAGGGATTTGCTAAAAGACACGTCGCAAATCAAGAGAACTTATAAACTGAGCCTTTGGTATTCTACTGAGAATACCATCAATAAGAGGTAGCGGATAAGCGTCCTTAATGGTTACGCTATTAACTTTTCGTGAATCTAGACACAGACGGACTTTGTTAGGCTTTTTAACTAAGACGACCGGACTAGACCATGGACTATTAGGAGCCTCTTCGATTACCCCAAGTTTAATCATTTCATCTATCTCCGCATGAACCAGTTTCTCTGCGGCCGGAGATATAGGGAAGTATCGTTGCTTGATCGGACGGACATCTGGTTGGAGTTCTATCTTATACTCCATAAGTGAAGTTTTCCAAGTCCTTCTCTTTCGAAACTTGGAAACCTATTCTTCACTCGCTCTAGTTCTACTTTTTGCTCATTGCTTAAAAAAATACAATTATCATCTTGTTTTGTATCTAAAGAAATCTCGGATATAACCTGAGGTGCTACTTTGAACTTAACCCAAGACTCTACTCCAAGAATAATTTCCTGCTTCATACTTGGGACAACAAGAAACTCGATCGTTTCCTCTTTTCTCTCGAACTTTACATTCAAATCAATTTTTCCATATACAATTTGTTTATTTCCGTCGGCGGTGTACACGGACGCGGTGTGTTTACGAAGACTACCTCTCGAGTTAACCAATTCAGCTAATTTGGAGCCTATACAACATACTTGGGCGCAACTATCCAAAAGATCCAAATACTGCCTATTTAGCATTTCTGTTTTAGCATATGGTCTCAAATCAAAAGGTTTCTTTGTTATAGTACAAACAAGGTTATTTATTGATCTGCGGGCTTTATGAACTTTCTTCCAAAACTCTTTTAAACGTAGTGTCGAATAACTAGGAGATTTTGTTTCGGACTTAAATATTTTTTTCCTGGCTTTATTGTAATTTGGTAAACGAACATCATAAGGTATAATAGTATGTACAAGGGGAGTTGCTGTAGATGGATTATCAGGTCGTATGGCTATTGTTTCGGAATTCCTTTCGGCATGAGGTCGAAGTACCTCCAACTTTTTTAGGGTATTCTTTTTGGATCGCTGCGAGGATTCTTCTTGAGAACCTCGCTCGTCTTCAAGTTTCCCGGACTGCAAACTTTGCACTGTGGACGGTAGGTTGCAGGCGCACCACAACCGTAGCAGAAAACTGTCCTGTCTTCCAAACAATCAAATTACTGATGACCTTCAGCTTTGCAATTCCAGCATACGGCATTGGCTTTAGATGGGTTCTTAGCAGTCTCGTTGACTTCGGCATCCGCTTCTTCTGGTAAACCATCTTCCTCTCCGTAGTTTACTTCGCTTACAAATCGTCGTGCTTGTGGTCGCGTGTTTATGTTTGGCAGGGGATTCGCTGATTTGGTTATCTCGTTTACCAGACTTTCACCCTTGAGACAAAGTCTGCGCAATTCTGCTAATGACCTAATCTGGACGTATAAAAGTTATTGGCGAATACGAGGTCTCATATTGTGCTGTAAAATTTCTGCAAGTTCTGTTTCAGGCAAAGGTGTTTGGAGAGTCTCGGCTATTTTAAGCACAGCATTCCTATAGTCTTCGAAACTTTCCACTGGCCCTTGCCTTGCCTTGATCTCAAACTCACTTCGATGTTGTTGGAAGTTCGTCCGTAAGGCTTGACATAAAGATGGCCAGTTAACGCGGTCAACTGAGCGACGGTACCGTCAATACCAGTCTTTAGCTTCATTTAAAAATAAACATTGGATATGTTCGCATAGTAAATTAAAGTTTCCTCCCAAGGTATCAATGCATTGGCATTCAATGCGATAAATGAAACTATCGACCGATAATTTGGGTGTTCCATCAAACTTGATATCCCAATTCGAGATAAGTTGAGCAATTCCACTGGAGTTGGGTAAGCTAGGTGCATCACTAAATCGAAACTGTTCAATTCGATTGTGAAAATTTTGGTCAGAGTTACTGGGTAGTCTAGGAGCTTCCCTAGGCCATAAAGGTGTCGAATTACTACGTTGTATATTGGTTTGATCGTGAGCTTCGAGACTAACATTAGCTGTAGGTTGAGGGGGTGGTATATTTAGGTTAAGTCGTTCAAGTAAATTAGTAACTACCCCTTCAAGTTTTTCCTCTAACAATTGAGTTACGCGGTTTTCTACCCCGTCGAGAATTGTAGCTTGCCTAGCCTATATTTCGAATCCTATTTTCTTCCACATTTTGAGGGTTACTGGCCACGCTCGCAGAAGCCAGAGGTAAATTTGCAGCCCCTTCAAGCTGTTGGTCATCGTTTCCTGATGCGGCTAAATTCCTATTTCCACTTGAATTTGGTTGCAACAATATTCCCGCCCTAGTACGCCTGTCAGTATTCTGGTAAAAATCACGACTATTGCACTTGGCGTTACATTGAGGACAATTTGGGTTTTTCTTTAAGAAGTTTAAAATACAATGTCGGTGAAAACGGTGTGAACATGCAGTCACTAAAACCTCATCGTTTTCTATAAAGACATGCCTGCATATGGAACATCCATTGCCTTGACGCGGGGAATGTTCTTTACTGTTCCTTTGTGACATTGTGAATAAAATCCCTGTTTTAAATAGATAGTACTCTTACAAAAAAATATATGAAATCAGCGTTGTAGCTAAACCAGCCAGACTCAATAAAAAACAATAAATGATAATAAAAAAGAAAAATTTGTTGTAAACTTCAGTTAAAATTTAAGCAAAATAACTTTATATGAATTCTAAGAAACTATTGAATTGGGTTTTCAATAATAAGTATATATGAATGCCAAGTGGATATATAAAAGTATTTAGTTTTTTTGTTTTTCCACAAAACGGATTCAATGAAATATATGTACATATGTATGTATAAATTTCAATAAAAAGTTAAGTTTTTCCAAACCAAAAATCAAAGCAAAAAAAAAATTCAAAAATCTGAAATAATATGGTCTGATTCTTTGTCAATGCGGTGGTTTTATTTTATCAAAGTGGTATTAGACAGCAGTAGTTATGCACTCGAAGGTATAAAGCTAAAAAAAATATTCAAAATCGGTTATATCCTATTTGGTAAAGAACCGAATAGTCCGATTGCAATTAATTATGTTGGTAAGTAAAAGTGAATTTTTATCTCGAATGGAAAATGAGACAGATTAACTAGACAAGACATTTTAAGATATGTAAACTTAGTGACTTTCTGGTTAGCTAGCAGGCATATAGCCAAGCTACAACTACAAATCCAAGAAAGATAAAGCTCACAAACCTCAAAGTGCTTGAACAATCGAAAAATAACATGGTTAGATATTTTGTCGAATACCTTATCCAGCGGTCATTTCTTGAAGCATATAGCCTGTAGGAAATGCAATTCCAGCAGTGGTTATAATATCCAAAAAAAACCTCTAACCTAGATATTATGTATATGTGTATAGACACATATAAATACACTTGAAATGAGCCCTAGCAAACATGGCTAAAAGAGTGAGCATTTAGCCCTTATCTTTTAAATTCCTACTGTTAGCTTGATGGCTTCATATATGTACATACGTATCTATGTCGATATAAAAAAAAGACAAAAAAAGCACAGATGGACAAAAACTGTATTCCAAGAGGGAATAATACATGGGGTGACCATTAGTGATTCAAACTACTAAAAGTTGTAATTCAGTAGTGTCTTACGATGTCGGTCGAGCCCCACCACGTTGGGCGCCATTTTTTCTGTTATGAGATCGCTAGCTGGTGTATCCTATAAGAGATTTGTGAGGAGCGCTAGTGACCTCATCATGTGACTGCGGCGTGTGCACTGGCTCAACCCGGAGCTTCAGTTTCGTGGGTTCCTATACACAATCACACGATCTAGCTAGCTCTTCCCAAGCCTAACGACATAACACAATAAACTACAATATTTGCACGCTGAGGGAAACCTACTATCTATAAGCCTAAAAGTGCCTAACTGAAAACCACGTCTTCCTACCACCTTACTTGCAGCTCGTCCGTATATGGTTTACGGCTGCTCCTAACCCACCCTACCATGGCATCGTTGGTGTTGAAGACGCCGCGTTGTACCACTTACATTTCCATCAGAATCAGACCAAACAGAGTATTTAACAGCTCATAATAACAACGTTTATTACCTCAAGTATATACAGACCATATGTTCAATCCATTATTTAAACAATCAAAAAAAATGCTTATAATAATACCAATTTAAATATTACTTATTGGTCTGAATGACTTTGCCTGCGAATAGTCCTTTTTTCCTACTTTTGGTATGAAAACCACTTTTGCTCTTCTACACATCATGGGTGTGTATCCCAGTGCCAGGCTATCTCTCATGATCCTGGCCAGATGTGCCACTGATGGGGTTGGTTTCACTCTGGGGAACACAGGCTCCGGTACTTGCGGAGAGGCACCCGGAAAATGCGTATGTAGCGGGGCCCTCGCTCGCTCCTCCACCGTTCCGGTATAGGTACCGTCTGGAAGCCTAATCGCTAAGTTAATCTCCCTCTGCTCTTTGGCTAGGGCCTTGTGGAGCCTTGCCGCTGCAGGTGTGCTAGAAATTCCCTCACAGAAATTTCTGAAACTTTCCCTCTTAGCTTTCCTTATCTCTTTATTGTACTTTGTTAGATTTTGAGTGTATTCCTCCCAGTTGCCGGTTCTTCTTGCCCCGTTAAAGAGTTTCCTGACTTTCTTCCTTAGTAGTGTCAGGTCATGCGACCACCAGGGGGTTGCCTTCTTATCCTTAACTAAGGAGACTCGGCAACTGGAGTTGTAGGCATCTATCATTATCTGATTTGCTCTATCCACTCTGCCCTCTAACTCAGTACAGTTAGTGCTTCTGCTCTTATTTCTGAGACTATCCGCGTTAGCCTCTATGATACTTTTGTAGCTGCCCCAGTCTGTTTTCCTGGGATTACTTTTAGTGCTGTATTGCCCCGATACAGCACCCAGCTCAAACCTTATGATCCTATGATCCGATAGGGAGGGTTCTTCTGAGACTCTCCATTTCGAGATCATATTCTCAGTCAGGTTGTTGCCAAGTGTTATATCTAGGACCTCTGCCCTGACTCTCGTGACAAACGTCGGTTTGCTCCCGACGTTATATATATTCAAATCGTTGCTGACTATATATTCTAGTAAACACTCACCCCTTTGGTTGGTATCATTGCTGCCCCACTCCGTGTGGTGGGAGTTAGCATCGCTTCCTATGATCAACGGGAGTTTCGCTCTTCTGCAGTGCTCCACTAGCTTCTGCACGTTAACTGGAGGGACTGTGCTGTCGTCCCCCGGGAAGTAGGCTGCGGCCAGCACAATGCTGGTGTTGTCTCCATTCACCTTTGCCTCGATTTGCACCGCCACCAGATCCCGGCTTAAAAATTCTGTAATGCAAAAATAGTTAATGTTTGACTTAAGCATAACACATGCTCTTGGTCTCTGCTGTGAGAGATCCCAAATAACTTTGTTATTACTTACATTAAGGCCCCTCACCTGTCCTTGTAAGCCCAAGGTTCTTGTATGAGGGCGATGCCCAGATCATCCGAGGCGAACCTCCTCACCAGTACAGCCGAGGCTGCAATGGCGTGATGGAGGTTGATCTGGGCTATTTTTATGCTTGTGCCGGTCATTTTGGCCCGGCCGGCCTCATCGGATCATCTTCATCCGACAATCCGCTCTCGCTTTCGTCCCACCTATTTAGCTCCAGCTCCTGGAGGTCGAGGCCCTCGATGAGCTCTTGTGTGGTGGGGATTTCTTTTTCATCCCCAGGCTGCACGATTTTGTCCTTGCTTGCTGCGGTGGGAGGGTTTGTGGTCTCGCGAGCTCTGATGGTATCGGTGCTCGCGTCCGTCATGTTTTCGTCCGACAGCTCGCCTCTGTCGGTGCCCTCTGCCTCCGCCTTGTCTTCCGGCTGCTCACTATTCCCTGGTTGCCTCTGCCTCCAGGGTCTCACTAGGACCAGGCCGTACCTATAGTGCAGCTTAAGCCCGTACCTGCGTATGATTTGATACGATTCCTCGTCTATGCCTACGTCGAGACGTAGGCCTGTTTCCTCTGCGCTACAATTAATGACGCGCCATCAATGCGTCCTGAGGCCCTCATTTTGGTTGGCGAGGAGCCGTAACGCGTTTGGGCGTTCCGCACTTCTGGGGAGGAACATAGTCACATTATGCGTTGGCGGTATTTCATCCCCGCGTCTCGTGCATAATTGTGGCCCTGTCCACCCCTCAAGCGTCGGTATTACTTCAACGAGCCACTTAACTGTTTTTTCGTCCTCGCAGTCCACGAGGAGGAGCCCTGCTCGGAAGTATACCCCGCACAAACTGGGGCACGCCCACATCCCCTGAACACTCCGTCCATTATGAGCTCTTGGAAATTCGTCAGGTCTTCTTGACTTAGGGCCTCCGCCGGGTAGTTACTGGGCAGAACAGCTATTCGGATACCCCTAAGGGCTTCCGAATAGCTCTGCTGCCTTGGTGCCATCCCAGCGGGTACCCCAGTCGCCATGGCTTGAATCTCCCTGCCCGTGGGTGCAGTGTTCCTGGGAGCGGGGCCCCGCTGCCTTTTTGAGCTCGGAGTTTCCTCCGGCGTAATTTGCCCGATCCTGCGCTTTTCAGCGGGAGCGGGCGCATGCTGGTCAGCTGCCGCTGGCTGTGCTCTCCTTCCTTCTTTGCTTCCACTTTGAGCATTGGCTTTTCTCTGCCCGTGGTCTGGTTCATGCCTGCGCTCATCTGCCCTGGCTCTTGCCTCCCTGGGCGACAGGCTTTCCTCTAGATATCGGAGGTATCTTTTTACCCCAGCCCACTTAGTCCAAAGCGTCTCTTGTCATCCAGCGCTCCTGGACTGCCCCGTGGTGGAAGTGCAGGTTGCCTGCCTCTGTTGTGCCTTCTGTTAGGCCGCTTCCACTCCTCCGGGTTCCGCTCTGTATTTTTCCCTTCCTGGGACCTTTCATAGGTGCTCTGTGAGCTGCTACTAGAGTCATGCTCCGACGGTGAACGCCTAGACTTACTCATCCCTCTAGAGGGACTGCTAGGGTGGTGGTTTTCATGCTTGGATGCACCGTCGTAGCCTCTCTTTGTCAGCTTTTCTCGCTCTCTTGCAGTTAACTCTTTTGTTTTCTCTTTCGGCCCGCGCTGCGCAATGGAGGTACTGGGCCCTCCATGGATCGCGGGTTTGTTTCTTGCCGCCGCCTTCTGCTCACCTTGTTTGACTTGCCCGCGCTGCTCACCAGTGGATAGGGGTCCACTGGGGATCGCGGGTTTCTCTGCTTCCTGGTTAGAGTGCTCTTCGGGCCCGCGCTGCTCTCCTTGGGTTTTGGTGTTGCCCTTGGAGTTCGCGGTTTTGAGAGCCGGTTCTCTGTATACTCCAGTGCTAGTGGAGGGAGATTCATCCCTCTGATGCTCTAAGAAGAGCATTGCCTCCTCTCTCGTGAAGCTTTCCAGGAATTGCCTGGAGTACGTGCGTGGCCTGCTGCTTCTCTGCCCGCTGCTCTTCTTGGAGCCCGTTTTTTTTGTTGTGCTTTTATTGTTATTGTTGTTGTTGGTTTTTTTGTTGTTGTTGTTCATCATCTTTTCCTTACGACAACTTGCTTGACATGGCAAGCGTTGTTGTCTCTGCTTTAGTTTGGGGAACTGGGTTGGTCCGCCGCGGCAGCGCCCCTTGACGCGGTAAGGCCATGGTTACTCCCCAAGGTGGCCCGGTGTTGGGGAGGCGCCGTTATAATACGGCCGGTGTTGTGGACCTCCTGGCTGCAAACCAGTCCAATGGGCACGGTGACGCATGACACCCTGGATTAGGAGGTGACAGTTCCTGGTTACCGATCGCATTCGACCACATCTGTCAGGTGAGCGCGGTTGCCCCGCTCCCATCTGACCAATTAGTATTGAATGCGATCGGCGTAAGCCCCTGCACCGCTACAAGGTGACTGTCTTCGCAGGAGTGGTAAAGCGGTTACTAAGATCAAACTTTTTAGCATTAATGGGCAGTGCCACTCCCCTTTTCCAAAATTCGTTGGCTGTTTAATCTTTAGCTCAAATAAAATTTCATTAAGCCACTTTTAATAACTTTTAATTATTAATAAAATACATATTTGGCTTGTAAATAAAAAAAAAATATGTAAAATTTTACGTTGAATTTTGAAGCTCATTGTTATCGTGGCACCAAAAACGGACATTTGAGTTTTATAAGAGTATTGTCATTTAAAAGAAACAATACGTCTATCGATTTTGGTAGGTATTGATTACGTGACTGCTTAGATACAACTTTTTATCAAAATCATTAGTTTATCTTATTTAATGCTTAAATACGTCATTATAAGACAAATCTCATTTCATTTTTTTTTTATTTTTTACCAAAAACATTTTGTTTTTGTATTTTCTAAAAATTTTCGACTTTGACGAATTTTTTTGAAGCACCCTGTATCTGTGACATTCTGAACTTTCACACAATAAAACTAGCTTTCATTTGCATTTTAAATTTTTAAAATATCTTCATTGGTTCTAAAGTTATGATTTTTGCAAAGAAAAAACTCCAAAGGCGCCACTGTGCGACCCCTAAATGACCCGGGAGGACCAGATGGAGTCCTCAAAACCATCCAGGAATGACCCCCAAATGACCCCGAGGGAGTCTCCAAAGCCATAACGAAATGACCCCGAAAAAACCCCGCGGATTATTTTTTCCTATTCCCGTTTCTGGGTTAGCAGCATAAAATGAGACATCGCTCCAATTGCTCATGCGTAGCACGTTCCACTTTTGATTTCCTTGAAAAAACCATGATTTTAAAATATTTGTTACAAAAAATAATGAACAATGATTAATGCTTACGTTTATTCCATTTCGCGACTGTTGCACTAAACAGCTGATTTCTGTTTACTTTATTTAGGTCACCACAGTATGGTGAAAAGCACAGGACGTGGAGCTTTTTAGAGTTGTCAAGTTATGCACAGAATAGAAATATTTGTCTACTTGATAAAAATCTTGATTATTTGTCAACTTATTGACAATTTGTCAAGTGCGCAGGATAGGGCCGTAAGAATGAAGGATTTTATTTGTTATGACTTCTATGATATAAGATGATATGCAAACGAATAAAACATATCCAGTTATATTTTAGAAAACAACTGCAAAATGAAGCCAATCAGTGGAAGATATTTTCCAATGATATTGAGATTAAATTTTCGCCGCTAAACAAAGTCAATAAATGTACCTTTTTTGTCAAAGAAATATCACAATTGTTTCACTCAAATATTGAGAACTCGCACATTCGCATATATATTTTTCGTAAACACAAACTACAACTTTCCTACAGTCTGCAATTCTACAGAATATTTTTAAATGCACCTTTGTAACAATCTGCAAATGGTACAACTAAAAAAAAACCGCTTTATGCCACTTTTAAAAAGGCTTACCCACTCGTATTAGTTTTGTTATTTGAACTTTGTGATTCTAAGAATGGGAGATTTTATTTGTTATGGCCTCTATGATCTAAGATGATATGCTGGGCTGACATCCACAAACATTAAATTTATTTTTTGTGTCCGAAATATCAATAATATCACATAGAAATGAAAAATCCGCACAACGTTTCAATGCGATCGTACAACAAATTATGAAATTTGAAATAATAAAGTAGGTTAGGTTAGGTTAAAGTGGCTGCCTCCTCTGTCCGAGCGGAGACTCACGTAGGCCGTTGTGGCCCGTTGTGCTACCACGCGGGGGGCCCCTATTTTCTGTTACCCTACTTTCAAGGAAGAAGAAAGCTTAGACCCCAGTGAGGCTAAACCAGCGCGTTTGCCTAAAGAAACGAAAGATGTCGTTTGTGTTTGTAGATTCAAGCTCCGCAAAGCACCTATAGGAGTGTCTGTGGAGGCATTGGTGCCTGGTTTTTGACAGTGCGGGACAGTAGCACAGATAGTGTTCTACGCTTTCAATCTCCTCCTCGTCCCTACAGCTGCACCAGAAGTCATTTGTCTGCAGGCCCAAATATGAGTGCCAATGAGACAGTGACCTGTGAGAAGGCCCACCAGTGGGCTTATAGAGATGAGGTTTAACAATATCACCGATCGCGATCTCTTATCATCCAGCTTAGGCCAGGTTTGCTTGGATATACTACATGGAGGTTCCTTGGCCCATCTGGCGTTTGCTTGATCCGTGAAAAGAGATCGTAGGCAATGTTTGCAAGTGTTTAGAGGAGGGCTGGCCCAACCAGCGGAGGTTATTGTTTGCAGGTTGGTGCCTTCCCTAGCTAGCGCATCCGCGGCGCAGTTTCCTGAAATGTCACAGTGGCCTGGAACCCATATTATGATTAAGTTACAATTTTCAGCTATTTTGTTGAGGGTTTCTCTGCACTTCAATGCCACTAGTGACGAGGTGTTACTGCATTGCAGGGGTTTTATGGCAGCTTGGCTGTCAGAGAAAATTGAAATAGAATAGGTCACCTGCAGGTTAGCAAGATAGAGGGCTGCTTGCCAGATAGCTATAAGTTCAGCCTCAAAAACACTGCAGTGGTCGGGTAAGCGAAAGCTCTCTCTTAGATTGAGCTTCTCCGAGAATATTCCGCTGCCGACTCTGTTGTTTAGTTTAGAGCCATCTGTAAAAACGGCAATTTCTTGTGGAAAAATTGTTGTCCCAGCAAGGGAACGATGTTGTATGTTGCAATTTCAAGAAGGTTTCGGGGACCGGCTTCAGGATCCGGGTGTGACCAAACCTGCAGTCCCTCCATGGTTCGATAGCGTTGAGCCTTGCCGCGTTGCAGGAGGCACAGTATCTACCATATAGATCAGTTGGGAGAGGGAATAATATGGTTTCAAGAGATTTGGTGGGAGTGGAGGGAAGGGCACCGCTGGTAAGCATTGTCGCCATCCTCTGCACTCTCGTTACTTTGCTCTTGTTAGATTCGATATCGAGTGCCGTCCACCATACGGTGACGGCGTAGAAAAGTATGGGTCTCACCACTGCCGAGTAGATCCAATGGACTATGCGTGACTGGAGACCCGACCTTTTCCCGATTGCCGACTTACAAGCGTAGAGAGCCATTGTGGCTTTCCTGGATCGTTCCTCCATATTTCGCTTCCAGCCAAGCTTCCTGTCTAGAATAAGTCCGAGATATTTGACCTCGGTAGAGAGTTTGATTTCCCTCCCATTTAGGGACGGGAGGGTAAATTCCGGTATAATGCGTTTGCGGGTAAAAAGCACCATCTCAGTTTTTTCACTGCTGATGCTGAGTCCGCATTCCCTAGACCAAGTGTTTGTTAGATTAAGAGCATTTTGCAAGAGTTCGCCAAGCACCGGAAGGTGTTTGCCGATAACTGTCAAGGCTGTGTCGTCGGCATATGCAATGACTTGGCATCCGGTGGGCTGTAGTATAGATAACAGAGCGCTCACCGTCAGGTTCCATAGTAGAGGAGAAAGACCGCCCCCCTGGGGGGTTTGTCTGTTGGTATACCTTATTTACAATAAGCTGCCCAGCTCAGAGATAATGCTTCTCTTGTTTACAAAGAGCTCGACGAATTCCACAAGAGGCTCTTCCACCCCTAGTGAACGTAGCGATTTTGTGACCGCTGCTGGGAGAACGTTGTTGAAGGCTCCTTCTATGTCGAGAAAGATACCCAGCGTAAATTCTTTAAAGGCAAGACCCTTCTCTATCTTAGTAGTGATAGCATGTAGAGCTGTCTCTACGGATTTGCCCTTAGAGTAGGCGTGTTGGTTGTTGGAGATTAGTGCCTTATTTGCCGATCGTCTAACATAGGCGTCCTGCAATCAATCTAGAACTTTTAGAAGGAAGGAGGTCAGACTTATTGGGCTGAAATCCTTTGGACTGTTGCCCGATATCCTGCCTCCTTTGGGTATGAAGACTACCTTTGCCTTGGTCCATTCCGTGGCGATATAGACCAGGTTGAGGCAAGCCTTGTAGATTTTAGCTAGCAGCGGGCTTATAAGATCGCTTGCAGCTTGTAATTCAGCGGGAAATATTCCATCCATTCCCGGAGATTTGAAGGGTTTAAAGGACTTGATTGCCCAGATAACTCCTTTTTCGCTTACAATGTGGTCCAGGGGTCGAAACGGCCCTGGGTTAGATTGCATGTTTAAGAGGTATGGTTGAGAGCTTCAGCCTGAAAAGTGAGTGCTGACCAGGGTTTCCAGAATTTCCGTACTAGAAGTGGCACATTCTCCGTTCGCTGTGCGAATGCAGCTGGGAGGTGTGGGGTTTTTGGAGAGGACCTTTCGTAGGCGATTGGCCTCTGACACTTCTTCGATGTCATTGGTGAAGTTCTTCCAGGAGTCCCTTTTGAACTTCTGGATTAAATTCTTAAAGGATTTTAAGGCGTTCTTATAATGGGACCAGATTCCAATTCGCTTAGCTTCGTTACAAAATTTTCTGCTGTTTTTCCTCTGCTCGGAGATTTTTCGGTTCCACCAATAGGGTTTCTTTTTACCTTACTTACTTACTTACATAATTGGCGCTTAACCATCTAAACGGTTATGGCCATTCAACAAGGCGCGCCAGTCGCTCCTTCGCTCCGCCAACTGGCGCCAATTGGTCACACCAAGGGCGGATTCCGACAGAAACACTTTCTTGGCCGAAGCATCATTATTCATTCGCATAACATGGCCTAGCCAGCGCAGCCGCAGCGTTTTAATTCGCTGGACTATGTTGATGTCTGCGTATAGCTCGTACAGCTCATCATTAAATCTTCTTCGGTACTCGCCATCACCAACGCGTAGAGGTCCATAAATCTTTCGAAGAACTTTTCTCTCGAACACTCCCAAAGCCGCTTCATCTGCTGTTGTCACGGTTCATGCTTCTGCCCCATATAGCAGGACGGGTACGATAGGTGACTTGTAGAGTATGATTTTCGTCCGCCGAGAGAGGACTTTACTTTTCAATTGCCTACCTAGTCCAAAGTAGCATTTATTGGCAAGATTGATTCTTCGCTGGATTTCAGTGCTAATGTTGTTGCTAGTGTTGATGCTGGTTCCCAAATAAACGAAGTCTTTTACTATTTCGAAATTATGGCTGCCAACAGTAGCGTGGTTGCCACGGGGCATATGCGCTGACTCTTTGCTGGATGACAGCAGGTACTTCGTTTTGTCCTCATTCACCATCAAACCCATCTTTACCGCTTCTTTTTCCAGTTTGGAGTAAGGAGAACTAACAGCGCGGGTGTTTAGGCCGATGATATCAATGTCATCAGCATATACCAGTAATTGCACGCTTTTATAGTATATTGTTCCAGTGCGGTTAAGTTCTGCAGCTAGTATAATTTTCTCCAGCATCAAATTAAAGAAATCGCACGATAGGGGGTAACCCTGTCTGAAACCTCATTTAGTTTCGAACGGCTCGGAGAGGTCCTTCCCAATTCTGACTGAGCTGATGGTGTTGCTTAACGTCATTTTGCATAGCCGTATAAGTTTTGCGGGGAAACCAAATTCAGACATAGCGGCATATAGGCAGCTCCTTTTCGTGCTGTCGAAGGCGGCTTTAAAGTCGACGAAGAGGTGATGTGTGTCGATTCTCTTTTCACGGGTTTTTGCCAAGATTTGGCGCATTGTGAAAATCTGGTCGATGGTAGATTTACCAGTTCTGAAGCCGTACTGATAAGGTCCAATCAGCCGGTCCACGGTGGGCTTCAATCTTTCGCACAGTACACTTGAAAGGACCTTATATGCGATGTTAAGAAGGCTGATTTCACGATAGTTGGTGCATTTTGCAGTATCCCCCTTCTTGTGGACTGGGCAAAGAACACTTAGATTCCAACCGTCGGGCATGCTTTCGTCCGCCCATATTTTGCTAAGAAGCTGCTGCATGTGCCTTACCAACTCCTCGCCGCCGAACTTTAAACGTTTAAACAATGTGATTCCCTAGTCTATCCACTGTTGTTAATTTTTAATAATTCGTTATCTACAGGTGCTTTTATTGATGCGTGGAAAGTAGCATTCATTACACCTATTTTCAAGAGCGGCAATAAAAATGATATTACTAATTATAGGCCTATTTCAAAACTGTCCACCATTGCGAAGCTCTTTGAATGTATCATCCAAGATAAATTACGTTTCTGTGTAAAGAATTTTGTGTGTCCTGAGCAGCATGGATTTTTTCCAGGACGTTCAACTATGTCTAATCTGACTATTTTCTCGGATGACTGCCTTGCAGCTTTTCAGGCAGGATATCAGGTCGACGCTGTGTATACTGACTTTTCCAAGGCATTCGATCGGGTTTCCCATGTTATTTTGATAAAAAAGTTAGCCTGTTTGGGCTTTCACTCAGTATTTTTGAGTTGGATTGAATCCTACTTATTTAAGCGTCGCTGCATGGTTGTAGTTGATGGTGTTAGGTCTCGTCCATTCGTTGCTTCCTCCGGTGTTCCACAAGGTAGTATCCTGGGTCCACTGTTTTTTGTCATGTTTATTAATGATATTCGCTCTTGCTTCTCTAAAGTAAGATTCTTGCTGTATGCTGATGACCTGAAGATATACTTGCCTATTCATAGCCTTCATGATGCGGTATTGTTGCAAGAAGCTTTGGATAAACTTAGTAACTGGTGTAATAATAATCGGTTATCACTTAACCTAAAAAAGTGCTTTCAAATAACTTTTTCGAAGCATGTCAACTTGATTGATACCGTGTATCAAATATCAAACTCGCCCCTGTTGCGGGTTAGTGAAATTAAGGATTTGGGTGTAATATTTGACACGAAGTTTTCGTTTTCAAGTCATATTAATGTGTGCATTGCTAAGTCGTATGCCATGCTAGCTTTTGTTAGGCGTCATAGCTTCGATTTCAGTGACCCGTATACGCTAAAGCTTTTATATTCTGCGTTTGTTCGATCCAAACTTGAATACGCTTGTTTCATCTGGTCTCCGTATTATTCCTGCCATGTTGCAAGAATTGAACGAATCCAAAAAGTATTCGTACGCTTTGCATTACGCAGTCTGCGCTTCTCGGATCCTGTCCCGACTTATAAAGCTCGTTGCTTATTGATCAACTTAAAATCATTGCAGGACAGGAGGACAATTTTATCGTTGTCGTTCGTTTTCGATTTGTTACGTGGGGTTGTTGATTGCCCTGTGCTCTTGGAGAGGATTTTCATTAATATACCGGCTAGAGCTCTTCGTGCTTCTGAGTTTTTTCATATTGGTGTTCTCAGGGCTCTTTATGCGCGGAATGCTCCAATTACTAGAGCCTTAATTGAGTTCAATAGAATTTCTAAATTTTGTGAGATAGATTTTTCTTGTTCGAAAGGAGGCTTTCTGAGTATTTTAAATACTTTTTATAAGTAAGGTAATTTATATTATTATACATTATTAACTACTTTACACTTTTATAATTAGCCTATAAGATTCTTTTTTAATTGGCTTAAATAAATAAATAAATAAATAAATAATCGGGCAGGGGGACATATATTCCATCATCATCGATTGCGGAATCGGGTTCTTCATCTCTGCGCGGTGAATCGCTGCCTCCATTTAGGAGAGCAGCACTCTCTGAACATAAGTTACAAGGTCGCCGTTTTCGTTCCTACAGTAGTTTTCCCCGGTCTTAAAACCTTCCGTCTGTCTCCGTATTTTTTGGTAAAATTTTCGGGCATTATTCCTGGTGGCTGGCAGCTCAAGCTCCCCACACTCACGCCTTTTTGCCTCTGCTTTTTTCTTCCTGAAAAGGCGTCTCGCTTCCCTTTTCAACTCCCGATAGCGTTCGTTGCGCTCGCTTTAACGTTGCCCTGTAGGCAGCGTCTTTTCTTTCGGTTGCAACGCTGCATTCTTCATCGTACCAGTTATTTTTTCGTGGCCCCGGGAAACCAATTTTTTCCTCGGCGGCAGTATGAAGTGCTTTGGAGATATGCTCCCACTGTTCCTGTATTCCTTCAGGCTGAGTTGTGCTCTCAGAGAGTCGAATTGCGAAATCATTGGCAGTCTATTGTCATTGAAGCTTTTCGACGTCTAGCTTTCCTTGTGTTTTTTGTTCCTTGGTTTTAGCCGCGCTGAGGTGGGTGCGTATTTTGGCTGCAACGAAGTAATGGTCCTAGCCGATATTAGGTCCTCGGATTGTGCGCACATCTAAAACACTGGAGGCATGCCGTCCGTCTCTCACAACGTGATCGATCTGATTGCGAGTATTTGGATCAGGAGACAGCCATGTAGCTTGATGTATCTTTTTATGCATGAACCTCGTGCTGGATATGACCATGTTTCGAGCACCGGCAAAGTCAATCAGCCTCACTCCGTTAGGAGAAGTTTCATTGTGCAGGCTGAACTTTCCGACTGTAGGGCCAAAAACACCTTCTTTGCCCATCCTGGCGTTAAAGTCGCCAAGCACGACTTTTATATTATGACGGGGGAGCGCTCGTATGTGCGTTCTAATTGTTCATAAAAAGTCTTTCACCTCATCGTCTTTCTCCTCTGTCGGCGCATGGGCGCAAATGAATGATATATTTAAAATTTTGCTTTTATTCGGATAGCGGTGAGACGCTCGTCCACTCGCGTGAACGCCAGAACTTGGCGACAAAGTCTCTCTCCCACCACGAACCGACGCCGAAACTGCGCTTATTCGTGTGGCCACTCCAATAGATGTCAAAATTTTGATATTCTTCTTTCCTTTCTTCGTCCAACGCATTTCTTGGATGGCGGTGATGTCAGATTTTGCTTTGACGAGGACATCAACCAGCCGGGCATCTGCACCAATCCCATTCAGGGAGCAGACGTTACAGGTGCATGCCCTCAATTCATTGTCCTTCAAACGTTTTCCATGGTCGTCATCAATAGAGAGTGTATTTATCCGAGGTTTGTTGGTATATTTCATTGGAGTATGGTTTTATGTGGCGGGTCACAACCCAGCGCACAACCCGCTCAGCGGGGGTGAAAATATTACTTGCACGTTTATATAGTGAGGCGCTTGCTCCAAGACAGACGCCCGCTTGCAGCCGCACTTAGAGGTGTACAGACGCTGCCGATGAGCTCGCCCCGGCTAGCCCTTAAACCGATTATGTCAGAGTGGCCTAGCCAGGTTGTCGCCTTCTCACAGAGGATACTTGGCCACAAGCGACCGGCAGAAGTGAGCTGCTTGAACCGCCTGCAAAAGAATCGCTCTGGCCATTCCCAGGTGAATGCCGGTCTGAAGCTTTCCCCACTTTCGTGGACTTCTACACAGGGCTCCACCCTCCATTTTTGTCATACCTTTCTCAATTTATCACATTGAAACTTCAAACTTCACCAATTACTGTATATATTGTTGTCTGAAAAAAGGGATGAGATCGGTCGTATATATAGCATATATCCCCCACAACCGATTGTTCAGATAAGAAACTTTTCGTAATTACTACCCCATTTTAAGATCTAGAGGCTTAAAATTTCACCGAATACCTACTTATATAGCATATATTGTTGTCTGAAAAAATCATAGAGATTGGTGGTATGTCTAATATAAACAAGTAAGGAAGGTTAAGTTCGGGTGTAACCGAACATTACATACTCAGTTGAGAGCTATGGTGACAACATAAGGGAAAATAACCATGTAGGAAAATGAACCGAGGGAAACCCTGGAACGTGTTTGTATGACATGTGTATCAAATGAAAGGCATTAAAGAGTATTTTATGAGGGAGTGGGCCATAGTTCTATAGGTGGACGCCATTTAGGGATATATCCATAAAGGTGGATCAGGGTTGACTCTAGAATGCGTTTGTACGATATGGGTATCAAATGAAAGGTATTAATGAGTATTTTAAAAGGGAGTAATCCTTAGTTCCATAGGTGGACGCCGTTTCGAGATATCGCCATAAAGGTGGACCTGGGGTGACCCTAGAATTTGTTTGCACAATATGGGCATCAAACGAAAGGTGTTAATGAGTATTTTAAAAGGGAGTGGGCCTTAGTTCTATAGGTGGACGCCGTTTCGAGATATCGCCATAAAGGTGGGCCAGGGGTGACTCTAGAATTCGTTTGTGCAATATGGGTATCAAACGAAAGGAGTTAATGAGTATTTTAAGAGGGAGTGGGCCTTAGTTCTATAGGTGGACGCATTTTCGAGGTATCGCAATAAAGGTGGACCAGGGGTGACTCTAGACTTTGTCTGTACGATATGGGTATCAAATGAAAGGTGTTAATGAGCATTTTAAAAGGGAGTAATCCTTAGTTCCATAGGTGGACGCCGTTTCGAGATATCGCCATAAAGGTGGACCTGGGGTGACCCTAGAATTTGTTTGCACAATATGGGCATCAACCGAAAGGTGTTAATGAGTATTTTAAAAGGGAGTGGGCCTTAGTTCTATAGGTGGACGCCGTTTCGAGATATCGCCATAAAGGTGGGCCAGGGGTGACTCTAGAATTCGTTTGTGCAATATGGGTATCAAACGAAAGGAGTTAATGAGTATTTTAAGAGGGAGTGGGCCTTAGTTCTATAGGTGGACGCATTTTCGAGGTATCACAATAAAGGTGGACCAGGGGTGACTCTAGACTTTGTCTGTACGATATGGGTATCAAATGAAAGGTGTTAATGAGTATTTTTAAAAGGGAGTGGGCCTTCGTTTTATAGGTGTTCGCCTTTTCGAGATATCGCCATAAAGGTGGACCAGGGGTGACTTTAGAATTTGTTTGTATGATATGGGTATCAAATGAAAGGTGTTAATGATTATTTTAAAAGGGCGTGGGGCTTAGTTCTATAGGTGGACCCCTTTTCGAGATATCGCCATAAAGGTGGACCAGGGGTGACTCTAGAATTCGTTTGTGCAATATGGGTATCAAACGAAAGGAGTTAATGAGTATTTTAAGAGGGAGTGGGCCTTAGTTATATAGGTGGACGCCTTTTCGAGATATCGCCATAAAGATGGACCAGGTGTGACTCTAGAATGCGTTTGTACGATATGGGTATCAAATGAAAGGTGTTAATGAGTATTTTAAAAGGGAGTAATCCTTAGTTCCATAGGTGGACGCCGTTTTGAGATATCGCCATAAAGGTGGATCAGGGGTGACCTTAGAATTCGTGGGCCTTTCTGGAGGGTGACTCTAGACTTTGTTTGTACGATATGGGTATCAAATGAAAGGTGTTAATGAGTATTTTTAAAAGGGAGTGGGCCTTCGTTCTATAGGTGTTCGCCTTTTCGAAATATCGCCATAAAGGTGGACCAGGGGTGACTCTAGAATGAGTTTGTACGATATGGGTATCAAATTAAAGGTATTAATGAGAGTTTTAAAAGGGAGTGGTGGTAATTGTATATGTGAAGGCGTTTTCCAGATATCGACCAAAATGTGGACCAGGGTGACCCAGAACATCATCTGTTGGATACCGCTAATTTATTTATATATGTAATACCTGCCAAGATTTTAAGGGTTTTTTTATTTCGCCCTGCAGAACTTTTTCATTTTCTTCTACTTAATATGGTAGGTGTCACAACCATTTTATAAAGTTTTTTCTAAAGTTATATTTCGCGTCAATAAAACAATCCAATTACCTTACCATATTTCATCCCTTTTTTCGTATTTGGTATAGAATTATGGCATTTTTTTCATTTTTCGTAATTTTCGATATGGAAAAAGTGGGCGTGGTCATAGTCGGATTTCGTTCATTTTTCATACCAAGATAAAGTGAGTTCAGATAAGTACGTGAACTGAGTTTAGTAAAGATATATCGATTTTTGCTCAAGTTATCGTGTTAACGGCCATGCGGAAGGACAGACGGACGACTGTGTATAAAAACTGGGCGTGGCATCAACCGATTTCGCCCATTTTCACAGAAAACAGTTAACGCCATAAAATCTATGCCCCTACCAAATTTCAAAAGGATTGGTTAATTTTTGTTCGACTTATGGCGTTAAAAGTTTCCTAGACAAATTAAATGAAAAAGGGCGGAGCCACGCCCATTTTTAAATTTTCTTTTATTTTTGTATTTTGTTGCACCATATCATTACTGGAGTTGAATCTTGACATAATTTACTTATATACTGTAAAGATATTAAATTTTTTGTTAAAATTTTACTTTTAAAAAAATTTTTTTTTAAAAGTGGGCGTGGTTGTTCTCCGATTTAGCTAATTTTTATTAAGCGTACATATAGTAATAAGAGTAACGTTCCTGCCATATTTCATCATGATATCTTCAACGACTGCCAAATTACAGCTTGCAAAAGTTTTAAATTACCTTCTTTTAAAAGTGGGCGGTGCCACGCCCATTGTCCAAAATTTTACTAATTTTCTATTTTGCGTCATAAGTTCAACTTACCTACCAAGTTTCGTCGCTTTATCTGTCTTTTGTAATGAATTATCGCACTTTTTCGGTTTTTCGAAATTTTCGATATCGAAAAAGTGGGCGTGGTTATAGTCCGATATCGTTCATTTTAAATAGCGATC
Organism: Eurosta solidaginis; assembly: GCF_040869045.1. Taxonomy (NCBI): domain Eukaryota; kingdom Metazoa; phylum Arthropoda; class Insecta; order Diptera; family Tephritidae; genus Eurosta; species Eurosta solidaginis. The sequence goes on from NC_090324.1 coordinate 186,013,170, forward strand.
TGAGATGAGTGCTCAGGAACCTACATACCAAATTTCATCAAGATACCTCAAAATTTACTCAAGTTATCGTGTTAACGGACGGACGGACGGACGGACGGACGGACGGACATGGCTCAATCAAATTTTTTTTCGATCCTGATTATTTTGATATATGGAAGTCTATATCTGTCTCGATTCCTTTATATATGTACAACCAACCGTTATCCAATCAAACTTAATATACTCTGTGAGCTCTGCTCAACTGAGTATAAAAATTCTTCTGTCACGGTGTTAGAGGCTGAACCGATTCTCATGAAATTTTGTGAGCATATTGGGTAGGTCTGAGAATCGGCCAACGTCTACCTTTTTTTCGCTACGTGCCTATGGTCTTGAGATCAAAACGTGGACCCGGGTACCCCTAGAATGTGTTTATACAATATGGATACACAATGAAAGCTGTTGATAAGTGCCATAGTCATACAACTGGGAGGCTAGGGCAGGCATGCTTAACGAACGAAACGATATCATTTCGTTACGATAATCAACGTTAATTTGACGATCTTAACGTTAATAAACGAAACGAAGTGACTTCGTTTATTAACGTTGATTATCGTAACGAAATGATATCGTTTCGTTCGTTAAGCATGCCTGGGCTAGGGTCTCGAGATATAGCCCAAAACGTTGACCCGGGTACCCCTAGAATGTGTTTATAAAATATGGATATCAAATGAAAGCCGTTGATGAGTGCCATAGTACAGGATATTTTTCACACAACTGGGAGGCTAGGGTCTCGAGATATAGCCCAAAACGTGGACCAGGGTACCTATAGAATGTGTTTACACAATATGGATATAAAATGAAAGCTGTTGATGAGTGCTATAGTACAGGATAATTTTCATACAACTGGGAGGCCAGGGTCTCGAGATATATCCCAAAACGTGGACCCGGGTACCCTAGAATGTGTTTACACAATATGGATATCAAATGCAAGCTGTTGATGAGTGCTATAGTACAGGATAATTTTTATACAACTGGGAGGCCAAAGTCTCTAGATATAGCCCAAACGTGGACCAGGGTACCCCTAGAATGTGTTTACACAATATGGATATCAAATGAAAGCCGTTGGTGAGTGCTATAGTACAGGATAACTTTCATACAACTGGGCTAAATCTCGAGACCCTGGCCTCCCAGTTGTATGAATATTATCCTGTAGTATAGCACCCATCAACAGCTTTCATTTGATATCCATATTGTGTAAACACATTCTAGGGGTATCCGGGTCCACGTTTTGGGCTATATCTCGAGATCCTAGCCTCCCAGTTGTATGAAAATTATTCTGTACTATAGCACTCATCAACAGCTTTCATTTGGTATCCATATTGTATAAACACATTCTAGGGGTATCCGGGTCCACGTTTTGGCTATATCTCGAAACCCTAGCCTCCCAGTTGTATGAAAATTATCTGTACTACAGCACTCATCAACAGCTTTCATTTGATATCCATATTGCATAAACACAATCTAGGGGTATCCGGGTCCACGTTTTGGGCTATATATCGAGACCTTAGCCTCCCAGTTGTATGAAAATTATCCTGTACTATAGCACTCATCAACAGCTTTCATTTGATATCCATATTGTGTAAACACATCCTAGGGGTACCCGGGTCCACGTTTTGGGCCAAATCCCGAGACCCTGGCCTCCCAGTTGTATGAAAATTATCCTGTACTATAGCACTCATCAACAGCTTTCATTTGATATCCATATTGTGTAAACACAATCTAGGGGTACCCGGGTCCACGTTTTGGGCTATATCTAGAGACCCTAGCCTCCCAGTTGTATGAAAATTATCCTGTACTATGGCACTCATCAACAGCTTTCATTTGATATCCATATTTTATAAACACATTCTAGGGGTACCCGGGTCCACGTTTTGGGCTATATCTCGAGACGCTAGCCTCCCAGTTGTATTAAAATTATCCTGCACTATAGCACTCATCAACAGCTTTCATTTGATATCCATATTGTATAAACACATTCTAGGGGTACCGTGGTCCACGTTTTACCCTATATCTTGAGACCCTAGTCACCCAGGGGTATGAAAATTATCCTGTACTATAGAACTCATCAACAGCTTTTATTTGATATCCATATTGTATAAACACATTCTAGGGGTACCCGGGTCCACGTTTTGGGATATATCTCGAGACCCTAGCCTCCCAGTTATATAAAAAGTATCCTGTACTATAGCACTCATCAACAGCTTTCATTTGATATCCATATTTTATAAACACATTCTAGGGGTACCCGGGTCAACGTTATGGGCTACATATCGAGACCATAGCCTCCCAGTTATATAAAAAGTATCCTGTACTATAGCACTCATCAACAGTTTTCATTTGATATCCATATTGTATAAACACTTTCTAGGGTACCTGGGTCCACGTTTTGGGCTATATCTCGAGAACCTAGCCTCCCAGCTGTATGAAAATTATCCTGTACTATAGCACTCATCAACAGCTTTCATTTGATATCCATATTGTATAAACATATTCTAGGGGTACCCGGGTCCTGAAAAAATGTTGTTGTCTGAAAAAATCATAGAGATCGGGGTTATATATTGTATATATTTCATACAACCGATTGTTGAGATAAGAAACTTTTCGCAATTCCTGCCCCATTTTAACAGCTAAAAACTGCAAATTTCACCAAATGCTTACGTAATGCTTTTTTGTCTGACAAAATCATAGAGATCGGTTGCATATATAGTATATATCTCATACAACCGGTAGTTCAGATAAGCAACTTTTCGCAATTGCTGCGCCATTTTAACAGCTAGAAGCTTAAAATTTCACCAAATGCTTACGTATATAGCATATATTGTTGTCTGAAAAAAATCATAGAGATCGGTGGTATATATAGTTTATATCTAGCACAACCGATTGTTCAGATAAGAAACTTTTCGCAATTTCTACCCATTTTAACAGCAAGAAGCTTCAAATTTCACTGAACGCTTACGCATATTGTTGTCTGAAAAAATCATAGAGATCGGTGGTGCCTATATATAGAATATATCTTATAAAACGTATATAGCATATATTGTTGTCTGAAAAAATCGTAGAGATCGGTTGTATGTATAGTATATATCTCATACAATCGGTTGTTCAGATATGCAACTTTGTATAATATTTATCTTTATCCAATAAAACATCCTTATTATAACGAGAAATTTTCGTCTTCTCTTATTTTTATTCCAAACGCAAATTTCCCATTGAGATCGACCACGGTGCGCCCACCAACCTCCAGGATTAGACGCACCCAGGCCGAACATTGGTCCTATCTCACCAGGAATTTGGAACTAAAAGCACCTAAAACTACAGTCCACTATACAAGATATCAAAGCTGACCGCACCGGAAAGGTTATCCGACGAAAGTTATTTACCACAATCAACCGCGATACCACCAAAAAACAAAAAGGGGAAGCAAAAGTGAGAACGTTTATTACTTTCACGTCAGCGCCATATGGCCACATAATACCAAAACGAGAAAAAAAAACACTGAGCAAGCGACAGCCAGCTGAAGCCACTGCAACACCACAAGCTACTTGCGCCACCGGAACACAAATCGCCACAAAATAAAGTCCAAAGTAAGTGCAATATTTCTTGCCTGAATTTTTTTGATTATAATAAAATCAAATAAAACCGTTACGAAACAAACAATCTATATTCTTAGTGCCACACGCGTAGTGATTTGTGATTAAACGCGAAAAGTGTAAAAAATTTAGTGTCGAAAAGAAAGTACTGAAAACGCAAAAATTAACGTTGTTTTTTATATTTCTTGTGACTATCTGGTCTGTCGCCCCACCAGCGGTAAGGCTCTCCGGACACAGCACAGGGAAGAGGTGCACATAACCACACATTCACATTAAAATCTCACGCCATACGACTGTGGCAATTTTCATTTTTTTGGATCACTTCAATTTTCACTAGTTAAATGTACACAGTTTTTTTACAACAGTTTTTTTTACACTTTTCGCCGAGTTTCATATCAGCGCGCGCACTTATTATACAATAAAATTTAACATTGAAGTGTCGAGTGGCCCCTTTCTTTCCACAAATGACATTGGTGTTGCTCCCCCCTGCTCTCGGGTTTACATCAAAAAATAATGTGCAACTAAAAAAAAAATTTACAAATTAAAAGTAATAACTAAAGTTTTGCGTAATTTAATAGTTGTTGGTTGGGTGATTCGGTCAGGTTTATTCAAGTTTATATTCCTGATTTAATTCGCTCACAACTTTTCATCCAGAAATATGGAAGCTTATATCAGGTTGGCCGATCGAATAATCGAGTTCGAGGCCGACTTTAGTGACATAAATGCGGCTCTGCACATAATACATACTCTTGCAATACAGCAAAAAGAGTTGCAAGCTAAGTGGGAAAAAGCAGAGACCGCCCTCGGTGAGTTACTTGACTCTGACGTGCTTGAAGCAAAAAAGATTTCAGCGGTCAAGATCAAGCATAAGGAGGCATATGCCGTATTCCTGAGATGCATGTCTAACATGGCTGACAAAGGTAGGGAGGCTCGACCTGAAGGAGAACGCGCGCGTGAACATAGCATCCGCCTGCAAGCGTGCGATACTGAGGTATTCAAGGGTGACTACCTATCTTGGCCAACATTTCGTGACCTGTTCACGGCCATCTACAAAAACAACAGTCGCCTAAGCCCGGTAGAAAAGTTGTTCCACATTAACCAAAAAATACAAGGTGAGGCAAAGGGCATCGTCAAGAAATGTCCCTTGACAAATGAAGGCTTCGAGACAGCCTGGAAAAACCTATGTGAGAGATACGAGAATAAAAGGATTCTCGTAAACTCACAACTACAAATTTTTTTTAATTTGAAAAAGATAGATTGCGAGAGCGGCACCTCAGTTAAAACCTTACAGCGCGACATAAATAATTATTTGGCATCCCTAAAAACCCATCAGATAGATGTTTCAAATTGGGATGCGATCATAACCTATTTATGCTCGACAAAATTACCAGAAAATAAGTTGGCTCTATGGGAGCAGATCATTAATCACAAAACGGATATATCCAAGTGGGAGGATATGGACAAATTTCTATCTAATCGATTTCAGACACTTTAAACAGTGTCAGGTGTCACAGGGAACACCACTTATAAAGTGCAAAAATCAAACGCGTCGCGACAATCGACAGAAACCCCTACGAAAAGACTTGGTGCTTTTCAAACAAAAGTATCCAAGCAAACAACAAAATCAATGTGTTAAATGTGCAAATCTACGGAACACAGATTACGCAACTGTTCACGCTTTTGCGATTTAACCCCGGTAGAAGGGATTAAATTCGTTAAATCCACAAATGACTGCCTGAACTGTTTATCCCCAGGACACACAGTGACGAGTTGCACCAGGTCGTACAACTGCTCCAAATGCCAATCTCGCCACCACACGCTCCTGCATGCGGATACACTTCAGAAAACTGCTGTATACAACCCTTTCAAAGTTACGGATAATACCCCATCAACTTCGGCACAGGCACGGAAAAGACAGGAGTCGGGACAAACGCCTTCCTCTACGAACCAGAATGTTAAATCCTCCCATTTAGTTAGCAGAGGACTGACTTCGTCAACAATTCGTTGTAGTGGCAGGGACCTTCTTGGCTGCAAGAAGACAATTCCTACTGGCCAGCACAGGATACCGAATACAACACGTCTATCGAGCAAAAGCGGGTAAAGGTTCATGCAACGTCAGTAAATAACAACCCTAACATCCTTGATAGGTTATCCGACCTTTCAAGGGCGCTGCGGGTTATATCATAAATATTTCGATTTGCCCGCAGAACACATCCAAAAACTAAAGTTTCCTTCAATAGGCAGTCTCACTCAATACCACCTGATGAAATCGAAACTACGACACAAAGATTGATAGCTATATGCCTGTTTAGGCCAGCAGGCTAACCCCAAAGGAAAATTAAGGGCCGGCCACCCTAATGCAATTTAATACAGAACCGCTTATTTATTACGTCCGTTAGCACATATACTAAAAGCAAATTGACGTTTCGTTAAGTTACCCCGCCAAAGGTATGTTAGCTTTGGGGGTAAACGGAATGCGTGGAAAGGGAACTCATTCACTTGGATTAAAACCGCAGCAGTTTACGCACGCTCGAACGTCTTGAAGCCGCAAGTTAAAACCACATCAAACGTCACACCGCCAGAACGCAGAGTCCCTGGATATATTAAAGGTAATATTGTAGCAATTGCATGCTTGCACCCTTAAACTCTCTTTCTGTTAATTTCCACTGCATATTTTGTGAAATAAAGTCTATTTAAATTTTAATATTAATCACTGCCTTTCTTTCCTAACCTCCATCGAGAGAAACTAGTCTGGAATCCGCCAGCTCAAGTTTTCATGGTCCTTCAGCCGAAGTGAAAGAGGCATGCTTCATTCAGTGCGGTCATCAATAAACCCGAATGTACGCATACACACTACAGCATTGGTTTTAGCCCAGCTCACCGGCAATCTGCCAACCTATCAAATTGACCCCATGACACACCAAGTTTTCCCGGACTTGGTGCTAGCAGATCGGAGGTTCTTTGTAAATGAACAAGTATATCTTATTCTGGGTGGGGATATTTACGCACAGATAATGCTAGGCGGTATACGAAAAAATGTTTTAGGCACCCTCCTTGCGCAGGAAACAGTATTTGGCTGGATATTAACTGGCCAAATGGAAACGGCCAGCCCAGCCGGCAGGTGTGTGTCGTTTTTTAATGAGGTATCGCTGGAAAAACAAATAGCGTCATTTTGGGAGCTGGAAGATATTCCCAAAAACCATATTTATACCAAAGACGAAAATCACTGCGAGGAGTTGTATCAAAAAGCCACCAAAAGTAATGAGGATGGCAAATATATCGTGTCGTTGCCTTTTAAGCATAATTTTGAAAAGGGTATCTCATTAGGACCGTCGGTAAAGAGCGCGTGCTTACAATTTTTCAGAAATGAAATCCGGTTAGCGAAAAATCCCGAATTGCAGACGGAATATAACCGAGTCGTATCAGAATATGAAACGTTAGCTCATATGGCACGAGTAGAAAAGCATGTTCCGGCAGATACATGCGATACCTATTTTTTACCCCATCACGCAGTAATTAAGGAAGAAAGCACCACCACTAAGTGAGAGTTGTTTTTAACGCCTCATGTCCCACTGCTAATGGAATCAGTTTAAATGATGTCCTTCATTCAGGCCCAGTCCTTCAGAGTGATCTAACAATTCTCATACTCCGTTGGAGATTGTTCCGATACGTATTCAAAAGTGACGTCGAAAAGATGTACCGGCAGATATTGCTAGAGCCCAGGGACACTAGGTATCAACGCATCGTCTTCAGGTCATCCACCAGCGAACCCACCAGCATATACGAATTGAAGACGGTGACCTTCGGAGTAAACTGCGCGCCCTACCTGGCCATAAGGACCCTTCTTCAACTAGCAGAGGACGTAGAGGAAACCTATCCCATCGCATCGGACTTCCTACGACAGTTTATGTATGTCGACGACGTTTTAGCGGGCGGACACACCATTGCCACCGCCACGAAGGCAAGGGACGAAATTCAAGCGGCATTACAATCAGCCGGCTTCTCCCTCAGGAAGTGGACTTCCAATTGCGACCAACTACTGGAAGGTATTCCAAGATCGCATTTATTAAACGAAAATTTTTTAAATTTTGAAGATGCTAGCATGGTTAAAGCGTTAGGGATCAGGTGGAATGCCCACTCTGACTATTTCTATTTTTCTGCAAAACCCATCGATAACCAAGTCGTGTTCACAAAGAGAACAATATTATCTGCTATAGCAAAATTATTTGATCCACTAGGTTGGCCATTTATTATTATCTCGAAAATCATTATGCAAGGTATTTGGCTGGAAGGCACGAACTGGGACGAAGCCGTGTCTCCCTCGATATTAGATAGATGGCATAATTTTTTAGAAAGCTACAGACATATTGAAAGCATTCGTATACCACGTTGGGTACAGTTTTCCCTGGTAGCGATCAGCGAACTACATGGCTTCTGCGATGCTTCCGAGAAAGCATACGCAGCCGCAATATACCTGAGGGTACAAGTTGATAATCATGTGTTCGTAAATCTGCTCTACGTAAAAACCCGGGTAGCACCGGTGAAGACTATATCTCTGCCCCGTCTTGAACTATGTGGTGCGGTCCTGCTAGCAGAAATAGTACAGTCAGTCGCGAAAAATCTTAATTTTAACAACCCTACCACCTATCTATGGACGGATTCGACAATCGTCCTTGCATGGATTCGCAAGCCCCCATGCTCGTGGTCCACTTTCGTTGCCCATAGGGTGACAAAAATAATCGACAAAGTAGGGAAAGAAAACTGGCTTCATGTCGACTCAGCATCAAACCCGGCAGATCTCGCAAGTAGAGGTATACCCGCTGAAGGTCTTATCAACAAAGCCCTGTGGTGGGAGGGCCCTTCTTGGCTTCATGAAGATAGTTCAAATTGGCCTACCTAAGAAACAGAATATACCACCACGTCAGAAGAAAAGCGGGTCCAGGTACACTCATCAATGTTAGATACAGACTCTGATCTCCTCACAAGATTTTCTGACCTCTCGAGAGCTTTGAAAGTACTATCCTACGTCTGGAGATTCTTTCAAAGAACTAACCCAAAAACAAGAGCCTCATTTCAGTCGAAGTCTTGCTCAATTTCGTCGAGCGAAATAAAAGCAACGACCCAACGTCTGACTATTATCTATCAAAAGAGGCATTATTGGGAGGAGTATTCAGCTTTAAAATCTAAAAAACTTATAGGAGCAAAGAGCGAGGTACTACCACTGAACCCATTCTTAGATGAAAGGGGGGTTATGATGGCAGGCGGCCGCCTCGAAGCTTCCGAAGATATCCCGTACAACGAGCGACATCCAGTCATTTTGCCGTATAATTGCCAGTTGTCGCGTCTTATTGTAAAGTTTACCCATAGGATCTCACTCCATGGGGAAAACCAACTTATGCTACGCCTCATCCGTACGCAGTATTGGATACCACGGGTCAAGAACATGATAAAATCGACCATCCACAATTGCAAGGAATGCACGATTTACCGAAAACGTGTTCAAACCCAGCTAATGGGAATTTTACCCAAGGAGAGGACTACGTACTCACGGGCATTCACAAACACAGGAGTTGATTTTGCGGGACCATTCGATATAAAGAACTTTCGAGGGCGAGGTTGTAGAGTGCCGAAGGGGTATGTGTGCTTGTTCGTTTGCTTTGCAACGAAAGCGATTCACCTGGAACCCACCTCCGACCTCAGCACCCAATCATTTTTAGCAGCATTTGCGAGGTTCGTATCGCGAAGAGGCTGCCCTAGTAAAATGTTTTCCGACAATGGCGCGAATTTTGTCGGGGCTTCTAGAGCACTTAAAGCGGATATGAGGGAATTCCTACAAAATGCCCGCGATAACACCCTATCCAAGTACTCCCATCAATCCATATCGTGGCACTTCATTCCCGCATCAGCTCCTCACATGGGGGGACTGTGGGAGGCGGGAGTGAAAAGTTTTAAAAGCCACTTCACAAAAATCGCTTCAAGTTGCAAATTCACCTTTGAGGAGTTTGCGACTTTGCTATGCAGGATCGAAGCCTGCCTCAACTCCCGACCATTGAGCCCTGTGTCAAACAATGCATCAGACCTGGAGCCACTAACCCCAGGTCACTTTATGGTAGGAGGACATCTCTTATCTCCACCAGAACCTGACGCCAGCGAAAACTCTGCCCCAATCATAAATCGATGGCAAAAGTTAAAATCCCTACATCACTCCTTCTGCAAGAGGTGGAAATCTGAATACCTCTCTGAACTGCAGAAAAGAAACAAATGGAGATTTCCCAAAACGAACCTAAAAATCGGGGACTTGGTCGTAATAAAGGAGGATAATCTGTCTCCAAATGAATGGAGACCCGGACGGGTGGTCAAATTACACCCAGGACCTGACGATCTCGTCAGAGTGGTCGATATCATGACGATGAAAGGCCAGATTACCCGACCCTTGGTAAAACTCATCATCTTGCCCTACAATCGCGATGAGGCAGAAGAATCTGCGGCACCCAATTAAAAATCCTTTCTATTGTCTTCCACTTCACGAAAGACCAAACTAATGAGTCTACGTCGTGAGCCGCCCAACTTATAAATCTAGTGAAATTTCAACCAGTGAACTGACAACCTTATCGAAAACAGACGGAGTGAAAACACTTTTCGATAGCATCAAGTTGCCTTGAATGCATGTTCAAATATAAAAAAAAGGAAAAAAACACTGCTAACATACATACTTTCCGATTATCTACATCTAAGAAATGTAAAACGTGCGCAACGTAAGGTATGCGCCACAATATTTGTACATCTAATGCGTACTAAAGTATGTGAACCACAAACATTCACACAAGTCTTTACAGATCTGACAGACGAGTTACCTGATCTATTAGTGGATGTGCCTAATTTGTGGGCGTATGTCTTTGAATTTATTGGTCCTACTACCACCCTCCAGTGAGGGTGAGTGAGACTTGTAACAACAACCCGCTTAACTCAGCTCTCGTTCACCCCGAACGAGGCCAACAAACCGTTTAACCCCGCTCTCGTTCACCCCGAACGAGGCCAACAAACCCTACCGCAGATCTACTATCTGAAACAAAACATAAACGCCCTGGCCAACAGTTAATGCTTTATCCAAGCCGTCAATGCTGGCTAATAACAATTGTTTGGGAACACGCAAATTTAAGAACTTTTCACTTAATCCAGTAACCCAGCCTACCCAATACTTTTCTGATTTCGACAAGTCAATACGCCAAGTATACCGTTTTTGTGATTCATCATTTAGCAAAGATAGTTTTCTGAAATCGGACGAGTCCGAACTGCTGTCATTCTCGCTTCCTTTTGCAGTAGTCGTTGAAATGGTTGGGGCTCCTCCATTATCATTTCCCATTTCTTCATCTTCGGAAACACTGAAGGGATGTGTAAGGCTACTGGGTGAATACCATCATCGGCTTCGTCTTCTGGCAGAGGTAACTCATTGGTGGCTAGCAGCTTCGTTGTGCAATTAATAAGTTGTCTCGGCGTTGAGACCTTTGCGCTATCTACATTGCGTATTTGGCCACTTCGTATGCACCATTCAATGGCATTTGGTATACTTTCAACATGGGTGGGTCGTGAACGTATAAAGCTTTGCATACTGGCTAAAGCTTCCATTGCAGTGCCTTCGACCACATCAATGACAGTAATGCCAATCATACTTGAGATGATTGCCTTGTGTGCAAAATGAACAGCTATAGCACCGCCCATGGAGTGACCAACTAAGTGAATGGGCGGAGTATCATCCGGGTAAAGTTTAAGCACAAGATCGCCTATGTCTTCTGCGAGGTTGTCTGAAGAAAGGTCATCCTCATTTTCTGTTTTGGTGTCGCCATGTCCACGCAAATCTATTGCAAGACACTGGCAAGAAATAATGCGAATTATTTCCACGCAAAAGTGTGACCATGTCAAACCAGAATATCCACCCCCATGAAGGAGCAGCAGAATTGAGGCAGACATCGTCACCAACTTTCATTGTATTACGCTTTGTTCCAAAATTTTTCTGGGAATTTTTACTAAACTCGTTTTTGGTCACAGCAAGGCCAGAGCAAATTAAAGAAAAAAAAAATATTACCCGTGCAATAAAGTGGCCTTTGAACTGTATGTTCGCCCCAAGAAAAATCCCGAGTTTTTATTAAGAATAAATTCGTGCAAATATTGTCATTACATTGTGCATAAATGCATAATTTGTTATACAAAGAAAGTCAGCGACAAAGATCTGTTTACCAGGACGCCGACCCGTCTATTCGAAATGGCTTCTTCGATATGTTGTGATACAAATACTTCACGACTTTTGCGTTTATTGACTGTAACATCAAATCCTAGCTTTCCTTTACATTATACGAAAGAAAAATCAAGCTACCAACACAATAGAAAATGTAGTCTATTGTTGCGATTTGGTGACTCTATTTTGAATATTGAAAGGAACGCCCTCTGAGGCGCCACTTCAGGTTTTTTTTTAATGAAGGTATTTATAATTTCTTATTGTGAGAGTATTAAAAAAAGGACAAATATAACTTACAATTTTTTGGTGAATTCTTAATTGCACCTTTTGTATATTTCGGCGCCTTCATTATCTGTTCAGGTGTGAGTTGTAAATCGGCAACGGGTGTTGGTGGTACATAGGGTTCGTAACCCCCGGTTTCTCCTCATCCACTGGTGGGCCAGGCAATCTGCAACACTGCTCCGGCGCGTAGAATATTAACAAAATTTAGTCAACTTTTAAACTGAGATGAGTCTCTGCTCTTTACTGCGTGCTCCATAGTGTAGCAATTTACTCCATCATCTACCAAAACGTATCCACTTGCGTTCAGCCTATTCCAAATGCAGCACCACCGTTCCTATATCATTGCTTGCGAAATAAACAAAAATAATCGGAGCTGCAAATTACGCCGCAGCAGCTACCGCAGAAACTACACAAAGTAATACTACAAACTGGATAACCATCTATCGCCTGCCATTGATACGACTAGTTGCCGATTTTCAGCGACTGAAAATATATCAAGGTTCTTTAACAGATTTAGCGGTACCAATAAGCTTTGCATTATCACAGGCTGATTTTGTGTCAAGCGGTGCAGTGGCGGTTATAGCTGCTATTGGTGGCACTGGGCTGATAACGCTGGCACTTTGCGGTATTGTTGCGCGCAATATTGTTGGATTCATTTATGTCAATGAAGATCGTGATAAAGTAAAGCTGGGTTATGTTGATTATTGGGGTAAACGTTGCCATGTCATTGCTGCTTCAAATGACTTGGATATTGATTGGGGAAAGAAAGGCCGGCTGCATTTAATGTATATCAAAATATACGTTTGTATAGTGACAAGAAGCAAGCGTTTAAGTTAATACTTAATTATCGGATTATTGAGTACTTCATCGGCTGTTGGTGGAGGAATATGTGATGGCGATGGATCTGGAATTGGTGTTTCACCAATTTTAAGGCAATTATGGACGTAAGCAGCCGTCCATTTAGTATAATTTTGATGGTTTATAGATTCTTCAGAGAGTTCACCAAATGTTCGCGGTACATGGTGTAGTACTCCGCTAGCGTAAAATGCTTTACGACATTTTTGCCATACCTTGATGCCCGTTTTTGTTTATCTGCGTACAAAAGAGATTCAAGGCAAATTGAATCTGTGAATACTCGTCCGAGCTGAAACGAAAATAAATAAAAGAACAAAATTAGAATCAACGTAACAAGTTATGCAAAGAATACTTGCCTACACCACGTTTTCTTTTTAATGAAAATTCATTCTGAAAATGTGTGCATCCACATTTCCATGAATGACATTTTTCCTAATGAACAACACACGGTTGCCACTCTATGACATTTCCCGTTGTTTCTTACGCCGTAAACACGTTGCGCGCAATCCCATGGGATCACAATTCGGATCCGTGGGATCCCACAAACTCGAGTGAGTACCCGAACAAAAAAAACCTTACGGAAACCGTTTTATTTATTATATATTTTTTTTTTGACAAATGTTTTTAGTTTGAAAATTTGGTGCACAAAAACGCGATCAGAATCAACCTTCTTGTAAAAGATGAACCACTCGAGACCGAAATAATTTTCGCGGTTTATTTGCATTGTTTTTTTGTTAAAAAGGTTAGTGCAAAATCAAAATGTAAAACATAAACAGAAACATGTCACACTCAATAGTGGTCTCGCTTTCATGATAGAAATTGTTTTTGTGTATTGAAGTTCCGATAAAGTTACGTCAGTCCTTTCAGCTTGAAATCCAAGCAAGAATAAAGTAGCGTCATATATGCTTTAGATACTATAAACAAGGGAGAAATTAAAGTTTTTAGAAAAGACTATACATTTTATGTCGCGTTAGGACTCAGACGCGAGCTGTCCCTAAATAATTGCATGACATGACCATTATGTCTCATTACGCTGCCAAATTGGCAGCATCGCACAGCTGCCTCATTCCAATGATTGGAAGAGGTACCAGCTGACAGCTCTACAAATTACCACACTCGATAGTGTAGGCTATCCCCGCCAGGGTTGTGTTGAAACCAACAAATACACCACAATTTGTGCTTCTCACGCAACATGGCCCAAATCAACACAAAGAGATTTCCCAGACAGCGAATAAAGGCCCCTTTACATCTGTCGCACAATTTATCTACACGACGTCGATTAAGGGACAATCTCATTCACCAGCTATCACCCTGCAAAAACGCTTCGTCATTCCACGTCAGTTGACTAGTCATTTTACGGTCATAGGTATATTCATAGTCACATGTACATGGGCGTGGGTAAGTTTGTGACCAAATTTTTTGTAGGGAATATCCACACAATAATCCAGCAAAGTTTTGCACCTTGTTGGTGGGAGCCCAAGGTGGTTTATAGTAAAAATCACCACCATTTATAGCAAGTTTCTGCAATATAAAACACACTAGGGGACACAAAGATAACTCCAAATTTAAAAAATTTTATAAGTCAAAGTTTTGAGGTAATCTCGTCACTCAGCCACAACCAGATATGTTTTTTTGAAAAATAATCAATACATATATAATATGACTTAATGAGTCTAATTGCAGGCATCATGACCCGCTACGGCCAATTGCGCAAAGTATATGAGAAAAAGGCCAGCTATTTCAAGGTCCCATGCCATTTGTGTTCGGCTAGGCATCCGATCCGTCTATGCCCAGTCTACCGTTCAAAGACGCCTGAGGAACGGATGCGTGAAGCTCTTCTGAGCAATTATTGTGGCAATTGCCTCTCCATGGCGCATCGCACGGCTGGTTGCACAAGCAACGGGAGATGTCGGCGATGTGGCGAGAAACACCACACCACCCTTCACGTGGATGAGCATACCAAAGCCTCACGTGAGCCGTACAAGCCATGGAGTGTACTGGTAGAGGAGGAAGAACGCGATAACCTCGAAGGGGCGTTGTCACTCTACGCCTCCGATATTGAGACGGAGGAGATCGACCGAGGAACCAGGGAGAGGGACATCTATTCCCAAACAGCCAGCATGGCCAAAGAGAGATCGGAACCACTGCCCTTCCGACTCTCAGAGACATCGGAACCACTGCCCTTCCGACTCTCAGGGGGATCGGAACCACGGCTCTTCCGACCCCCGCTTCAACATGAGCGCCAACAGTCAACCAGAACCCCTCACCGTCGCCGAAGACCACGACAACGCCCCCAGCTGGCCAACAACAACACAAATCGCCGTCACGAAGACATCACGGCCAGCCTGCCTCGCTCTACGTCGACCGCCGCCGATTCTCGCGGAGTCATTGCCACTCGCCAGCTAAGGACGCCGCTAGCGTTCCGCAGTGGACGTACAGGGCTGGACCCGTCGCTGGACCGGTACTGCGGCCCATGATCTCGCTTTCGCCGACCGCTATCGTCAAAATAGAAGCTGGAGGACGACTACATCTGGTGCGAGCATTGATCGAAGTCTGTTCGCCATCCACAGTCATGTCCGCCGATTTGGTCCGGGATCTGCGGCTTGACGAAACCCGAGTGGGTAGCCAGACAGGCTGTGTGGTGTGTCTGCGGGGGAAGCACGGCGACAACAAACGCATTGCGACCCATGCCGTCGTCACGCCACATTTCCACCGAGTGGCGCCTAGTCACAGCCTGGATCCAGCCATCGCGGCTATGTATACTAGACCTGGCGCAGCTTATATGAGATTTTTTTTTTTTTTTTGGAATTTTGAGTACGGGGATTGGTCAAATATGCGATTCGATGTAATAATTCATGTGGTAAATTTTTAACTCGATCAGAGTGTGCCAACCTGTGCCATAATGAGGTCAAAGGTCAAAATATAGAAAAACACTTGGTTTTTTTACTGTTATCTCTTTATTTATTATATATAGAATGTAATGACCTCATTTTTCCTCAATATTTTGCACAGTAATTTTTTCTATATGTCCAATAATGATAAGAAAATTTATAAATATTAGAAAAGAGTAAATTAGTAAAAATTCCATTGAACTAAGGCGGGCCACTGACTACACAAATTATCTGCACAAGACTGTTGTTGGAATTGAGTGGAATTCCGTTCACTGAGTTCACAGCAACAAATTACTCGAATTTGCGCAGATAATGTAGTCAGTGGCCCGCCTAACGGTAAATTCATACATTACGGTTCACATACGCCAATGTTGATAATTAGACAGACTGAGACGTGCAAACAGAGCTTTTAATATTTTGTCATTGCGAAACTGACTGTGGTGAAGAAAGGGTCTTTATTAAAATAATTAAAAATAGTAAAAGTTATACTGAAATATCGTGATGGCTGTAAATAATTTTGTTACACTTAGATCTGCTGACACAAACGTATATTTGATAGGAAAATGTGAAAAAAATATACTTGGAAGCAAGTTACCGTCAAAACTACAAGTGCTGAAATGTTTTTTTTACTGTGTGCGGTGTGAAAAGAAAACAATTAAGGAAAGTGCTAAATTGGCTTCGAAGAAAATATTGCCTTTTTGGGAAAGAGCACGTGTTCCAACATTAAACAAAAAAACATGTGACGATAAATTGGTGAAATTATATGATGAGTGGAGAACAGTACAGAAATTTTGTACATCTTCGTTTCCTAGTTCTCGTAAAAAGGAAAATGATTTCAATGATAATTTGAACAATTTTTTCGATATTGCACATGCTGATGCTTTAGAAATGATAGCTATTCCTGAGGACCGAGACTTTTTAATTAAACAAAGAGAGCCACGTCGTGTTGGGAGCATGATTTCTATAGATCAATGTCTCGTAAATAAAGAAAAATGGAAGGCGCAAAGGTTAGAAGAAGAAAATCGACGCAGAGCAAAACATCAAAGATTGGAAAGCACTCAAGGTATTTAGTTAATTCTGCTGAAACAAATAATATGTAAGTTTCTCTTTCAACTAATTTTTTTTAGAGTTGAGTGTAGACTATGATATAAGTGATGAAAGTGAATGTGAGTCTGAAAAATCTGTAGAGCAGTTGATGATCGTATCAAACACCAACGAGCTGAAAAAAAACGTGGTAAAAAAAGCTTCATAGATGATAGAATGCTTGCTTGCATGGATGCTGGCAATATGTCAAACCCACTCGCAATTCATTTTATTATTGCAAAAGCTAAAGCTTTGGGTCACAATATTGAAGATCTGATTATTAATTGTACAAGTTTGAGAAAACAGCGCAAGGAATATCGTCGGCGTCATGGTACAGAAATTATTGAGAATTTCAAGGTATAAAAGTTTATTTTGGATTTGTTATGAATACTTCTCAGAGCGAACATTTTTCAGATCCCTGATACATTTGTGTTACACTGGGACGGTAAACTACTTCCTGCAATGACTGGAAAGGAAAAAGTAGAACGCCTAGCTATTGTTTTAACGGCAGATAATATAGAAAAATTAATTTCCATTCCAATTATTGAATGTGGAACTGGTGAAGCAATCGCCCAGTCCATATATAATTACTTAGAAAAAATGAATATGATAAATTCGGTGGAAATGGTATGATTTGACACGACAGCTACAAACACTGGTAAACGTAACGGTGCTGGAATGTTGCTGGAACAAAAATTGAAACGTAGCTTGTTGTGGTTGCCATGCAGGCATCATATTGCAGAAATCATACTACGAGCTGTATTTGAAATATATTTTGGAAAATCTTGTGGCCTGGAAGTTGCCATATTTGAACGTTTTTCGCGGGAATGGAACACTTTCAATTTAAAAGATCTTTCAATTGGAATGATGGATGAAGAAGTGCGACGTGCTATAAATGCAGAGGAATGTGAAGCCAATAAAGAATTTTGCATCAAAAATATAGCAAAAGACCACATTCGCCATGATTACAAAGAGCTATTGCAACTCATGTTTATTTTCTTAGGTGGCAGCATCCCGAACTTTTCCTTTCGTGCACCTGGCGCGACGTCACATGCCAGGTTTATGTCAAAAGCGATATATGCCTTAAAAATGTTTGCTTTGCAAAAACAATTTAAAATGTCTTCCAGCCATTTGAATGGATTCCGCAATGTGTGTATTTTCCTGGTGCGTCTTTATATTCCGTATTGGTTTCGAACTACTAATGCAGTCGAAGCAACAAATTTGGATTTGCAGCTGGTAAAAAACATTGCCGGTTATTACGACTCAAAAATATCTCTAGCCTTATTAGATAAAATGAAAAACCACTTATGGTATCTGTCCGAGGAAGCCGTTGGTCTCGCCTTTTTCGATTCTAATGTGGACTTAAATGTGAAAAGAAAGATGGTTGAAGCACTAGCATTAGAAAAAGAGTTTGAAAGCAATGACGACAATGGCGTTTATATGCATAAAAATGTAAATGCCAGCATTGAAGAAATGAAAGCATTCATAAGTAAAGATTTAAGTTGTTTTGTAACGCAAAGAACTAGAAATATCATTTCACGATTGGAAATAGACGTAAAGTTTTTCAACTTAGATCCCTCAAACTGGTGCGAAAATGCAGAATATTTAAAAGGTGTTCAAATCCTCAAAAACGTCACTGCTGTTAATGATTCTGCTGAGAGGAAAGTAAAACTAATAACAGATTTTAACCGGTCTTTAACTCATAGCGAAGAAGATAAACAATAATTCCTTCATATTGTCGAGAACTACAGGCAAAAGTTCCCTTCATATACTAAAACTTCGCTTTTGTAATATTCTTGAGACATATATTAATGATTCAAATGCAAATTGTGGAAAAATTGCGTCATTTTATTTTTTCTTTAATAAATAAACAGATAACAGTACAAAAAACCAAGTGTTTTTCTATATTTTGACCTTTGACCTCATTATGGCACAGGTTGGCACGCTCTGATTGAGTTAAAAATTTACCGCATGAATTATTACATCGAATCGCATATTTGACCAATCCCCGTACTCAAAATTCCAAAAAAAAAAAATAACGCCAGGTCTAATGTATACTCATATCTGTCTCGCCGATCCCAAATTCTACGTCGCGTCGCCAGTACGCCTAGTTCTCGGGGCAGACGTATATGCCGACATTATGCTGAATCAAGTTCTGCCAGCGTCATTCGGCCCGCTCTTGGCGCAAAGCACGATATTTGGCTTCGTGCTCTCTGGAGTATCCAGAGCCTAAAGGGTCGCAGATAAATATCAAAAAAAATAATTTTGAATTTGCCTTTAAATTATGAATTTTGTAATAAAGAATATGTTATACTTTGAACTCATACGTACAGTCTGTCCATCCACAAATTTCTCATCTTTCTCCCTCTAGATATTGTCTACTCTAGCAGCAGGGCAACGCAAGGTTGCGTACCGCAAGGGGGCCGGCATATTTAGGCCAGCAGGCTAACCCCAAAGGAAAATTAAGGGCCGGCCACCCTAATGCAATTTAATACAGAACCGCTTATTTATTACGTCCGTTAGCACATATACTAAAAGCAAATTGACGTTTCGTTAAGTTACCCCGCCAAAGGCCTGTTAGCTTTGGGGGTAAACGGAATGCGTGGAAAGGGAACTCGTTCACTTGGATTAAAACCGCAGCAGTTTACGCACGCTCGAACGTCTTGAAGCCGCAAGTTAAAACCACATCAAACGTCACACCGACAGAACGCAGAATCCCTGGATATATTAAAGGTAATATTGTAGCAATTGCATGCTTGCACCTTTAAACTCTCTTTCTGTTATTTTCCACTGCATATTTTGTGAAATAAAGTCTATTGAAATTTTAATATTAATCACTGCCTTTCTTTCCTAACCTCCATCGAGAGAAACTAGTCTGGAATCCGCCAGCTCAAGTTTTCAATGCCAAAGGCAATACTATCGAGAAGAGTATGCCAATTTGAAGTCAGGGAAACCTATTCATGGAAAGAGTGAGATTCTACCCTTAAACCTATTCATTGATACTGAAGGTCTAATCAGAACTGGTGGTAGGATTGACGCATCCAAAGATATGCCCTACAACGAACGTCACCCCATTATCCTGCCGTACACTTGTAAGTTAACCAGACTCCTAGTTGAATTTATACATGATATCTCCCTCCATGGAGAAAACCAGCTGATGTTGTGCTTTATTCGCACTCAGTTCTGGATACCGCGTGTTGAAAACATGATTAGGTCGGTCATCTACAACTGCAAAGTCTGTACTATTTACAAGAAACGGGCACAAACTCAGCTAATGGGAATCCTTCCAAAGGAGCCCACCACCTTTGCTAGGGCCTTCACAAATATGTAAAATAAGTAGAATTCGCTGGACCAATTAACATAAAGTCTTACCGAGGGAGAGGGTGTAGGATCCCAAAGCGATATGTCTGTTTGTTCGTTTGCTTTTCGACAAAGCTATTCACCTGGAAGCGACAAGCGACCTCAGTAACTGGTCCTTTCTTGCTGCCTTCGCCAGATTTTTATCCAGACGAGGATGCCCAAAAAATGTCTACTCCGGCAATGGTACTAACTTTGTCGGAGCTTTGCGATCTTTACGATCCGAGTTCAAGGCATTTCTGCGGGAAGCAAGGGACGACTTACTGAATAAATATAGCTATCAAACTATCGCATGGCATTTCATACCCCCAGGTGCTCCTCACATGGGAGGCTTGTAGGAGGCAGGGGTAAAAGGTTTTAAAACCCATTATAAGAAGATCGCGTCCGACTACATATATATATTTGAGGAGTTTACAACCCTCTTAAGCCGAATAGAGGCATGCCTTAACTCCAGACCACTCAGTCCCTCATCTAACGAAACTTACGACCTGGAGCCGCTTACTCCAGGCCACTTTCTCGTAGGTGGGTATCTGCTAGCTCCACCCGAAATCGACTACAACGAGAATCCTGCCTCAATAGTTAACAGATGGCAGAAATTGAAGGCCCTGCACCAGACATTTTGCAAAAGATGGAAATCGGAATATCTCACCGAGATCCAGAAACGATACAAGTGGAAACATCCGCAATCCAACTTAAAACCCGGGGACCTGGTCGTCATAAAGGAGGACAACCTCCAACCGAACGAGTGGAGAATGGGGAGAATCGTCAACATACACCCAGGCTCTGATAACTGTGTACGTGTTGTTGACGTCCATACAATCAAGGGACAAATTTCCAGACCAATTGTGAAATTGGTACTCCTTCCGTCCAACGACAAGGAGGATGAAATGTGAGGGACCAAATTCCGCCTTACAAAACCCCAATACCAAAATTCTATTTACCCAGACTACCTAGAAATCAGAGGCCCACGGTTAGTGATATCACCCAAAGTATAGTCAGGAGCCCACGTCCTTGTGTCTCTCTATCCCTAAGCCTTTTCTATCGAGCCATATTTATCATTCATTTCTTTTGTCTTCTACCCCCGGTCTCGTCAAGAGTCTACCGGAGGGCAATCCTAAAACGTACTACACGATGGCAATGGGGAAAGGGACCGCGGGACATAAAGGCGCGTTCAACCACGCGCCGTGATGCCCCGCTATCCCTAAGCTTGTGTCTCTCCCGAGGCCCTAATTATAAACAACCCCGGGTCTCGAAACGAGTCTACCGGAGGGCAATCGTACATCTTACTACGCGATGGCAATGGAGAAAGGGAGCGCGTGACATGAAGATGCATTCAACTATGCGCCGTGATGCCCCGCTACTCCTGAGCGTGTTTTCTCCCGAGCCATATATATCGTGCGTCTTTTTTATTCTCTACCCCCGGTCTCGTGTCGAGTCTACCGGGGGAATCCTCAATCTTACTACTGGTGGGCAATTGGGAAAGGAAGTGAGAGGCACAAGGACACGTGGCAGCTTACCAAGAGCTCGCAAAGCCAAAAGGCAGAAACCAGGTTTTTTAATAATACTAACCGGGGGCCCCCAGAGCAGAACCATCCCCAAATCCACTCGCTCACCCAGAGCGAGGACACCAGAAAACACCCCAAATTCACTCACTCCAGCGAACACCAGAGAACATCAAATTCAAGAAATAGGACTAGAGTAGTACTTATTCTCTCCCACCCGAATTGGAAGTTAGATCTATTTTTTTTTTTTTAACTTTGTAACAAATTCAAAATGTACAGCGACAGCTAGTTGCAAAGAGTGAGTCATAATTCAAAGACAAATCTTTCGAATTTATACCGTTTTTCTCACAGAGACTTAATCGAATAACAATCATATTTAATGAAATAATTAAGGTTCCCTCTTCATACAGGACCTTCTGCTTCATTAAGCCTCTGTGTGAAACTGGTATTAGCCACACAAGCACAGGTATGGACTACCGCAGTTTAAATTAGCCTTCAAAACACAGCTATTGAGTTTCGAACTTTGAAATTAGACCCATCATAAGTTGTTTTTTGTTTTCAAATTATGCCGTATCTCAGAAAGAATTCGTTATAAGTGCGCCATTTCTCAAATTTTATTTCCGTTCCAGAACGCACACTCACAAATTTTTATTTTTTTATTTTGGGTTTGTTTTCATAGCAAAATATAATAAACCGCAATATAAATACATGTATTACTAATTGCGTTCTAGCATCAATATTATGATATTTTTCGCAAAACCGAATTTTTTATTGGTGGAAATAACTTCCAGAATTTTCAGTTCTAGAATTGTTTTGTGGATTCCTGCAAAAAGAAGCATCAGGTCACCATCCTCTTCTGAGGAATTTTCTTCGACGAGTTGTTTAGAAATTTATCTGCTTCTGCGCGTCGAGAAAAAAAAATTTTTAAAAAATAAACCATTATGGCCGCCAAAAAGAGAGAATGGTTTTATCTTCTAATAGTTTATCATGCTCAAAATTAGTGCCACAATTGGTTCCAAAAATACATTAAAAAAGAAAGTTACTCAACTTCCAATCGCAAAACTTCTTTTGTGGGATTTCTTCTGCTCGATTTCCACCAAAGCGCTGCTACTTCCTCTAACTATATAAACACACCGAGTAAACTGCTCCCAGCGCCTTACAATTTACCGAGGTAGGTATTGGGTCAAATCTGGGACGCCTTCCTTCAAACTACGTACGTGTATCTTTTCCACACCAGACCCAGCGCCTCGCAGCAAATCTATTAGCAACAACTACGCGGGGCCGAATTGTTACCTAGAATTTATGGGTGGTGATATTGTATATCACAAATGTGAAAAAATATGGGAAATACGTTTTCACTTACCTTACGCAGTCGAATTAGGAGGAAGTAGGTGCCTTTTCAACTGGGGTGTAAAATGCTTTAGTCCACCAGGGTTTAACACTATACTGCAAGCTACTATAGTTGGATTGGCTGTTGATTGTGTATTAGCTAAACGTAAAGTTTGTCCGGTATTTCCAGATACTATCCTTACAGATTACTTGTATTTGCTGTTGTTTTAAAAGGCAGGCCGGCAGCGATAACAAAACGTAAGCCGCTAGTGCCAGTAATGGTTATCTTATTGGAAGAAGATACTACGGTTGCGCCACTTAACACCGTATTAGGGCAGAACTTTTGTAGCATGGTGACATTACTATTAACCAAAGAAACAGTTGGCTGGTGCTGCGATACAGTTACCAATGTAGCACCAGAAACGCCACGTGCACCCACAGTGGCTACTGATGTGTTTTGCCGCTGTTGTCGTTGCAGATGAAGTTAAAATTTTGATATTTGTTTGTGCTTGAGATGGCTGTGGTTGGCCAATATATGTGCTTTGTAGCGGCGATTGTTGCAGCAGCGGCTGCGGGAAGAACAGAACTTTGTATCTTTTGTTGTTTTGTTGCTGCCTGGTTGGTGCGCTCCACCTGCTGCAGCTAAGGCATTTGTGTTCATTGGATTGGGGGAAGGTGGTGTTACAACTTTAGTCGCTACAACTGCGGTTTCTATTTTTTTATGTTTGTAATTCATATTCATAAAATAGTTGCGGTCCAACATAATTCGAGCGCATTTGTCGATGCGCGTACTAAACCAACTTTAAATGCATACAGTGGTTTGGCGACATCCAAATACCACCGATCTTTGCAACATGCTTGATTATTCCATGCTTTACGATATCCATCACGTCCAGACCATACGTACAAACGACTTTGTATACCCCCCGTACAATGCACAGCCGACTGTTACATTTTCCCAGTCATTATATCTAAATCTAAGACAGCAAGGGTATTGGTACATGTCCACTCGCGCCCTTTAGTTGATTTGGAATCGTTAATCACTAATGGTACCCACCCACCAAATATATACATTTTGATACATATCATTGTGGCGCTATGTAAAGAGCGTGGCAGTGGTGCATGTTCGCGTGTGCGCGGTTTTTGACCATGTCATAGAATCGGTATCCAAAAGCCATAGATCACCTAAATGGCAATCAGTCATACCGCCGGATATTAATAAATTCACTTTATTTGTAGTTTTGCTTGTACAGGTTACACCTGTACGTGATTCACGTGGTGGTGGACTCTCTCCATACGTTTTAGGTATGATCCACTTTCCGTTACGTGAATGTATACCACGCACCTCTAGTACATTCAAGTCATTCAAATATTTTGGTATATCATATTTTGGATCATCAGATTCATTAGCTAATCCTCCGAAAAGATATATACGTTCACGATGTCCATTCCGTGGACGTGGTTGCGGTCCAGATTAAGTTTTCTTGACCCAAGCAATATGATAAAACCTGCCAAGAAAGGAAAAAAATCGTTAGTATATGCTGCAATAGGCATATGCTGCAAGTGTGACAACTGCCGGCGCGGCCGACGCCGCAGTTGGAGCACCCCACTGCGATACCGGTACATCTCGAAGAAAACGACACATAAGAACCAATCTGCGCCATCTTCTGGATCTCCACCACCATCCACCTGAAAAATAAGAAAGGCAACAGAAACTAATGAATTAAATAAAAGAAATGAAGTTCATCAATGAAATTAAAATAAAATCTAACGTACAACATACTTACCGCGTGTTCGTTTCTTCAATGGAAATGTCGGATTTTTTCACACGTCACGTACCGATTTGACAAGTTCACCACAAAATCAGTGCGTATAATGGAACGAGAAACGAAAGGGTTGCCATGCTCGCTAACTCGACCACCAAATGGTGCGTTTCCCTACGGGTCTGTCAGCCTCCAAGCACTCCCCTTTTTTTCTTACAAAGGACGATCACAATGATTAATAACAATCCATATACGCCCCTTTTTTTTCTATCTATTAAGCCCGAAATTATATGAAGGAAAGAAAAAACAATTAAATTTCACTTTTGCAAATGGAAAGGATGAACAAAAATTTAATTCACGTTTTTTTTTTCATTTCTTTAACAAAATTAATACACTTTAATGGTGAATACGCTTTCGATGCGTGGAGAGCGCAGCGGACGACGCATATCGCTTCGGGCAATCCCAGCACCGATATGGGCGAATCTCATGTGCCCAAATGACCCCATATACCGCTGGTACACACGGCATCGATAGCCCACCTGAGGCGTTGGACCCTGGGGTGTATGCTGCTCCCAAAACACATCTTCGTACGCCCTAAAAAATTTGGCGTACCAGGCGGCGATGCTCCCGCGCAGCACCATTGGCGTATGCAGGGCCCGGAGCACACAGGGCTTAACTCGGCGCAGCCCCTCCTCCACCGCTGACTACACGAGCTCGTCCGGTGCGTGGCATATGAGGGAGCCCTTCCGCCGCTCCGGATACTGAATATCAGCAACCACCTGGATGTGCTCCTCATCCCCAGACTCCAGAGTGATTAACATTAGCTGCATTGGCTCCACTGGAAACTGAAAAGAAAAAAAAGAGAAGAACCATTAGGGAAATTACTAAAATCCGTTACAATTATCTCGTACTTACGTCGCTCCACGTTGGTGTTGGTTTTTGCTTGAATATAGACAACGGAGTGGAAGGCATGCACTCACCACAACCTTCCATGCAGGACTTCTTGTTCTTTAACAAAAAATGTCACAAACATTCATGCCTCAGGCGTCCGAGTCCCGAAAGGAATATGTCCCGGAATTAGAAAAGGTCAACCTTTTCTACTGGCCTAGTTGTACTACTGCCCCAGTGACCTAGTTTTTTCAATGACAACCAAATACATATACATAGATTCGCATGCCACCAACTCACCACACGAGCTATAAGCTGACAAAAACCATACGACAGGGTTGCAAGAAACATTTTGCCTAATGGTACGTGCAGATAGAACCTGTCATGACAAGCTTCGCAAATCTGGAATTTCATGTCAAGCGATGGCAAATAACACAATTCTGCTTGGTGAAATTGGATTTAATATTCCTTTAAACCAGCTTGACATTTTCAATCACTTCATATAAGCATATGCAGTTGGTGGATGCTGGAATTTAACTATGACTTTCTCTATTCGTCATGAGCTGTCGCACACAATTAAATGCATCACCTCTTTGGCTTTTCACGCTCTGCTTGACTCGCCTTCGTTTGCACTTTATGCATTTAATTTAACATACGGTTTTTAATAAAATAATACTCTTTTTTTCACACGCAATAATGAAATATATAGTGACTACCTTCAATACGGAGTGATTTGGGTGGGTGGCTTGGAATCACGTCCTTTCCAACCTCCCACGCTTATCACCAAAACAAGTAATTTGCGCGGGTGGCTTCGAATCACGTCCATTGCAACCTCCCATATACCGCAATCCTACTTGTTTTGTTAAATATGCACGAGCTGCTCGAAGTAACGTCCATTCCGACAGCACTAACGAATAATATAATACATAGTTTATAAAACATATGCGCCGCACCCAACCAACCACACGGCCACTCGCCCCGGCACACCTCCAAGTTGCCATACCTCGTCCAACAAAAAAAGGCAGTCGCCCTGAGAGCGCCACGATACGTCAGACGCTGGAACGGAGACCTCGGCCTCTTCGTCCAGCCCAGGAAACCTCAAAAAAAAAAAAAAAAAAACAAGTAAGGAAGGATAAGTTGGGGTGTAACCGAACATTACATTCTCAGCTGAGAGCTTTGGAGACAAAATAAGGAAAAATCACCATGTAGGAAAATGCACCTAGGGTAACCCGGGAATGTGTTTGTATGACATGGATATCAACTGGAAGGTATTAAAGAGTATTTTAAAAGGGAGTGGGCCATAGTTCTATAGGTGGACGCGATTTCGGGATGTCGCCATAAATGTGGACCAGGGGTGACTCTAGAATGTGTTTGTACGATATGGGTATCAAATGAAAGGTGGTAATGAGTATTTAAAAAGGGAGTGATCCTTAGTTCTATAGGTTTTCGAGATATCGAAATGAGTTTGTACGATATGGGTATCAAATGAAAGGTGGTAATGAGTATTTTAAAAGGGATTGGGCCTTAGTTCTATAGGTTGACGCCTTTTTGAGCTTTCGCAATAAAGGTGGACCAGGGGTGACTCCAGACTTTGTTTGTACGATATGGGTATCAAATGAAAGGTGTTAATGAGTATTTTTAAAAAGGAGTGGCCCTTCGTTCTTTAGGTGGACGCTTTTTCGAGATATCGCCATAAAGGTGGACCAGGGGTGACTCTAGAATGTGTTTGTACGATATGGGTATCAAATTAAAGGTATTAATAAGTGTTTTAAAAGGGGGTAGTGGTAGTTGTATATGTGAAGGCGCTTTCCAGATATCGACCAAAATGTGGACCAGGGTGACCCAGAACATCATCTGTTGGATACCGCTAATTTATTTATATATGTAATACCTGCCAAGATTTCAAGGTTTTTTTATTTCGCCCTGCAGAACTTTTTCATTTTCTTCTACTTAATATGGGAGGTGTCACAACCATTTTACAAAGTTTTTTCTAAGGTTATATTTCGCGTCAATAAACCAATCCAATTAACATTTTTCATCCCTTTTTTCGTATTTGGTATAGAATTATGGCATTTTTTAAATTTTTCGTAATTTTCGATATCGAAAAAATGGGCGTGGTCATATTCGGATTTCGTTCATTTTTTATACCAAGATAAAGTGAGTTCAGGTAAGTACGTGAACTAAGTTCAGTAAAGATATGTCGATTTTTGCTCAAGCTATCGTGTTAACGGCCATACGGAAGGACAACGGAAGACTGTGTATAAAAACTGGGCGTGGCTTCAACCGATTTCGCCCATTTTCACAGAAAACAGTAAGCGTCATAAAATCTATGCCCCTACTAAATTTCAAAAGGATTGGTAAATTTTTGTTCGACTTATGGCATTAAAAGTATCCTAGACAAATTAAATGAAAAAGGGCGGAGCCACGCCCATTTTGACATTTTCTTTTATTTTTGTATTTTGTTGCACCATATCATTACTGGAGTTGAATGTTGACATAATTTACTTATATACTTTCGCTCTTCAATTTAAATAAAAACAAAAGAGGGTTTTTTATGTTTACTTTATTTTTAATCACCGAATACAATCTCGATTAGAGCCTGGCAAAAGACTAAACGTAAATAACAGAATCAAACTATTTTATCCAAAGCGGTGGCGAAGGCAGCAGCGGTCGCAGTTGATATTGTTGTTGCATTTGTCGCATTCGCCGTTGTTTATCATTCATTTCAAAGCATTGTTGTTGTTTACTACTTTACTTCAATATTGTCACGCGCACCTTCACAGACATAGCGTCAGCGTTTTTGGTGTGAACGGATGTTCACATTAAATGCATTAGTAGGTTTCATATTCGGCAATTTATATGGGAAGATATTGTTTCCCATAAATTTGCTTAGCAGGTGTTAACTACCTTCACAGACATAGCGTCAGCGTTTTTGGTGTGAACGGATGTTCACATTAAATGCATTAGTAGGTTTTCATATTCGGCAATTCATATGGGAAGATATTTGTTCCCATAAATCTGCTTAGCAGGTGTTAACTACTCCCCCCGTAAAAACGGAGCTGTCCTCAGCTTCTTTTATAACTCTTTTTACTGCTGCTGCACTTTTGCGTTGCTGATAAGATTTCCAAATTGTAACTATTGCGATAAAAGTTACAGCGATGATTATTAGGAGGAATAATGACATTGAAAATTGTTTTGAGTGTGTGTGTGTAATTTCCCGCAGGGATGCAATCTGGTCTAGATTTTCCAAGTTTCCACGATGAAGGTAAGGTAAGGATAACAGGGGAACAAGCTCGGTCATATTCAGTATTTCAGCTGGTGCAGCTCTCGGATAGGAGCGAACAGTTCTCTTCCAATTTGTGTAGCTGACGTTGTTAATGCTGGCGTTATTTTTGAAGGATACAAGGAAGGTACCTTTAATTTTTACTTGAGGGAAACTGTCTTCGCGTACTTCAACCGTTTGATCGTTGATGATCACCAATCCATCATCAATTTCTTCCAGAGGAGCCATATGGTCAGCTGGTATCGACTTGCATGCAGCTGGTTGACGGCTCAACATATTCAGTAAGCAAGTGTTCCTTGTGTTTGTAATTCGACAGATAGTTTTTGATGTTGTTTCTTTACAGTTAAAAGTTGATGATACTCGCTACTACACTCCGCCACTATGCTTGCTTCTAACATTATTGCTTTCCTATTATGAATAACTGGCCTGATTACAAGTTTGGTGCATATTTTACTTATAATAGGATACCTGATTATAAAATACATATTTTCTTCATTTTGCAAAATTTTGAGGGCTGAAGCCGTTAACAGATCGCTTACAGTAATGTTATTAGAATGCTCTTTGGCAATAAGCTTATTAGTTTCTTTATTATTTAACAAAATAGGATTTATCATTTGTAGTTTACCTAAAGCCACTGAATAAATAATTGTCTCAAGCTCATCTATGATGTGTCTATTTCTGGATGACGCGACTTCAAAAAGGTGTTCAGTATTAATATCGTGTTTCTTTGTAGCATTAAGTAACCTGTTAACGGTGTCGGTCAATTGATTTATCCTTAGTTGTGTTTCGGTATTAATGAAGATCTGTCTGTTATTCGATTCGATTAAGGCTTCCTCCCGAGTAGATACCTGGTTGAAATCGTCAAAGTCCGGGGTACCTGCAATATATTTCAATGCAGTTCCCAGGAAGTTGATGCTTCTGGCATGGCGATGATGAATTCTTAGTGAATCCAGCAATCGCATAATTTGGTCTGCGTCTAGTTGTAATAATTTCTTTATGTGTGACTGTGGAAAGTAATTTAGTAAGATTTTTCGTTGTCACAGATAAGATATTTTGTGTCCTTGAAGAAGTTCATAATTTTGATTATGGGTTCCTTTAAATCTACTATCGATCTTGTCGGAATTGACTGGACCACAGCGAATTTAGAAAATTTATCAATGCAAGTTAAAAAAAAATTTTTTGTCGGTTGAATAAATATCCATGTGCAAAATTTCGCCGGGCCTACCTGGAATGGGAGTTTCGCCTATTCCAGGGTTAGGTGGGTGGCGTTGATATTTAGCTTCTTTGCATGTTTTGCATGAAGAAATGATATCCCTCAAGGTTTTTGAAATATTGGGAAAGTAGTAGTCTCTAAGAACCTGATTAATGTTTTCCTTCAGTGAGCGGTGAGCTCTGTTATGCTCAGACTGCAAAATCTCTAGCTGGTCGTCCTTGTTAAATATGTCGGTTACTTGAAGATTCGTGTAGACGAACTTGACCGCTGGAAAGCGCAAAAGTATTTGGTTCTGAATTTTCCCCAGCACAGGAAGTTCACACAGCAATGCGTTGACTCTATTAGGGTTTAGGCAATTCTTTATTAGGGTGGGTATTCTTTCGAGCTTATTGAAAATAATGCGATGCCTGATTTGAGTTTTGAAAAGAATTTTCGTAGTTACGGATTCATTGTCCCCATTTTCAAGAATTATTTGGTTCCCGAAACAATTGATAGGATTCTTAGCTGTTTTAATCGTCATTGTTGAGGATTCCTCACTATGAACAGTTTCATCAGATCGGTCAGTGCTAAGAGCATTAATATGCTGTCTTGACAACGCGTCAGCGACAACATTTTCCTTTCCGGGTTTATAGTGAAACTTAGGGGAGAACTCCTCCACAAAAGATCTCCATCGCTTTAGTTTTGAGTTCGGATTCTTATCCGAAATTGAGAAGGTCAAAGGTTGGTGATCTGTAAATATGTTAAGGTTTTTGACATCATAAAGGTAATTTCTGAGCTTTTGTAATGCCCAAACAATGGCGAGTAATTCTCGCTCGTTAGTAGCATAATTCTCCTCAGTTTTGGTCAGTGTACGTGAAATCATAGTAATAGGCCGACCTCCTTGAGAAAGAACTGCTCCCAAAGCATGAGAGGATGCGTCCGTAGTTAAGTCGAAGGGTTTTTGAAAATCGGGGTAAAGGAGAAGCACATCCTCGGATGATAGAATATCTTTAATTTTCCTAAAGGCATTGTGGGCTTCTTCGTCGAATTCAACATTAGTTTTCTTTGAAGCGGTGCTGCTTACTGTTCCGTTTTCGCCACGTAAGTACTTGGTGAGGGGTTTAGCTATTGACGCATAGTCTTTTATGAAACTTCGATAGTAACCTGATAGCCCGAGGAAAGAGCGCAATGCTCGAAGTGTTCTCGGGACTTCATAATTAACAATATCCTGAACTTTGTCCTTTGACGTTTTGATACCACTTTGTGAGACCACAAATCCGAGGAATTCGACCTCTGTTTGGAAAAATTGGGTCTTTTCTAAAGAAACTCTCATATTAGCCAAATATAACTTCCGAAGGACACGGCTGACATCGCTGAAGTGACTCTCGTAATCCTTGGAAAACACGATTATATCATCAATGTAGACGTGGCATATTTTTCCTATCTCCTCCCTCAGCACGTCGTCGATGGCACGTTGGAAAATACTCGGGGCATTTTTCAGCCCAAACGGCAGTCTACAGAACTCGTATTTTCCATTGTTTACGGAAAATGCGGTTTTCTCTCTATCCCGCTCAGCCAGTATTATCTGGTGGAAACCCGATTTAAGGTCTATCGTTGTGAAAATTGAGGATTTACCTAGATTCGCTAGTATTATGGAGGTGTCAGGTATAGGGTATCTATCATTGATGGTCCTTTCATTGAGCTTCTTGAAGTCCACCACCATTCGCATTTTCTTTTCACCAGATTCGGTCAATCCTTTCTTAGGAACTACCCATATAGGACTATTATAAGGGGACCTGGAAGGTCTGATTATTCCATCGCGTAAGAGGTTGTGGATTTCGCTATTTACAAATTCTGATGCCGCCATTGGATAAGGATATGATTTTGAATAAACTGCCTCGTTGTCTGTGGTTCTAATTGTTGCCACAATATTCGTATTGTAAGGAAGGAACTCCTCTGGGTTAGAAAAGGCCGCAGAATGCTTAAGTTCTTCAATTAATGGGGTCAGTACAATATTGTTAACGTCTTTACAGTGGAGATGTTGCAAATTTTCTGAACCAGTTTTGTATGAAAGAATTAATTTATTGAGGTCAAGCTTAGCATTGATTTTACGCAAAAGGTCGTATCCTATTATACCGTCGAATGTTTCAAGAGTTGGTAAAAGAAAAAATTCAGAATTCGTGTCAAAAATGTTGATAGTGCATTTTTGCGTAACGCGATTGGTACCATGAATGGATTTCACCAGGAATGTTGACTCTACTGTTTTTACACCTTGCCATCCACAGTCCTTTACATAGTTTTTAGAAGCGCCGGTGTCGATCAGAAATTTTACTGGTTTACCTTTGAACTTCCTGCTAACAAACGGTAGCAGGGACGCTACTCTAAAAAATTTATTTCGTCGCTTGGTACTTCTGCTATTGCATTGCCATTATTATCAATTTCCCCATCTTTCTCATCGTAGGCGTCGGAATCTGCGTAGGCTTCCTCGTCATATTGGTTAAGGGCATTGATTCGTTGCATTTTATTATAATTAAATTGGTCACTACCATGTGGTCTTTTTGCATTCGCGGCAGTGCAACCGGTTGAAACTGGATTTCCAAATGGAGTCCTGCCTGAAGGGTAATTTGGGCGATTACGAGAAGAGGAATGCGTCTGTTGAGAAGGATACCTCAATTTAGAAAGACTGGGATCAACCTCCATTGGAGTGACATTTTGTTGAACTTGATTACTTGATACTCTTTTGAAATGAGGGCTATTGGCAATGGGAAAGGACCTAACATTAGTTGGTTTTGCCAAACGATTTTCTGAGGTTCTGCCATCGGCAAACCTTGAGGCGAAGAATGATCTGGCTTGGTTAGATTCCAATTCCTGCGCAAGAGCAAGAGCCGATGGCATGTCTTTCGGTCTAGATGAAAATAAGATGTCACATAATGGCCTATTAAGTCCGGATATGAATACCCTAAGAGCGTCTTGGCGATATTTGGTCATAAGTGATTCAATAACCTGTCGCTCGCTTCCGTAGGTCATAAGAGTTTTATTAGTTATGGCCGTCAGTTTCCTTTCGACCTTGTCATAAAAGTCATTAATTGTCAGGCCTCCCTGGCGGAGGGTGGACATTTCCTGTTCTACAACATGGATAGGTTTCTTATCAGCATAGGAAAAATCAAGTCTTGCTATA
This sequence comes from Eurosta solidaginis, assembly GCF_040869045.1. Lineage (NCBI taxonomy): Eukaryota > Metazoa > Arthropoda > Insecta > Diptera > Tephritidae > Eurosta > Eurosta solidaginis. The sequence goes on from NC_090324.1 coordinate 186,046,635, forward strand.
ATTGCTTTAAAATTAAGGACGGTGTTGAACGAGGAGAGCACAGAATCTGCGCGTCCTGTAACCTTGTTACGAATAATCGCCACGGCTTGGTAGTGTTTACAACTACCAGCAAATGATTCGAAAATTTTGTAGGCGGTATGAGCCGCCTGCCGCCATGACACATAACGTGTCTGGTCACCAGAAAACTCTGGCAAAGATTTCACCACGTCCAGTGATAAGTTACACTCAATATCATGGCTAAATGTTATTTCCTGATATTCTTCTACTGTAGTGGGTGTTTCCATCCTAGCGAGTCTTTGAGTCATTTCGTCTATAGTTTTCTGAAAGTCACGTTTTGTTTGGTCAGTCGCAACTCTTATAGCGGCACTAATGACTGAACGAAGTTGCATTTCATCCATTTTCTTTTATATTAATTTAAAATTTAATTCACAAACTTTTTAGATTCGCTGGCTTACAGCTTTTTGCTATCTTGATTTTCAACACGTAATTATCTTTAGCCTACTAAGCTTATTATTTTTTTATTAAATTCACTGGCTTACAGCTCACTTTTTTATAAATTTCCAAAACACAATTTAATCAATCAACTTATTTTGCTTTAACGTAATTTTTCGTTTTTTTTGTTTTTTTATTTAATTCACTTTCTTAAATCTACTTCCTTACTATCATTTTTGTTGTAGCTGGACTCTTGCTGCTGCTTTGGATCTTCTCTGGTTCAATTCTTCCTTGGTGAGTCCGGAATCACGACCACGCTGTTCGTCCCATAAATAGGATTTAGTTAAAACACGCGCGGCCCCACACTTGGGCGCCAGTTACTTTCGCTCTTCAATTTAAATAAAAACGAAAGAGGGTTTTTTATGTTTACTTTATTTTTAATCACCGAATACAATCTCGATTAGAGCCTGGCAAAAGACTAAACGTAAATAACAGAATCAAACTATTTTATCCAAAGCGGTGGCGAAGGCAGCAGCGGTCGCAGTTGATATTGTTGTTGCATTTGTCGCATTCGCCGTTGTTTATCATTCATTTCAAAGCATTGTTGTTGTTTACTACTTTACTTCAATATTGTCACGCGCACCTTCACAGACATAGCGTTAGCGTTTTTGGTGTGAACGGATGTTCACATTAAATGCATTAGTAGGTTTCATATTCGGCAATTCATATGGGAAGATATTGTTTCCCATAAATTAGCTTAGCAGGTGTTAACTACCTTCACAGACATAGCGTCAGCGTTTTTGGTGTGAACGGATGTTCACATTAAATGCATTAGTAGGTTTTCATATTCGGCAATTCATATGGGAAGATATTGTTTCCCATAAATCTGCTTAGCAGGTGTTAACTTACATATAGTAATAGGAGTAACGTTCCTGCCAAATTTCATCATGATATCTTCAAACACTGCCAAATTACAGCTTGCAAAACTTCTAAATTACCTTCTTTTAAAAGTGGGCGGTGCCACGCCCATTGTCCAAAATTTTACTAATTTTCCATTCTACGTCATAAGTTCAACTCACCTAATAAGTTTCATCGCTTTATCTGTCTTTGGTAATGAATTATCGCACTTTTCGGTTTTTCGAAATTTTCGATATCGAAAAAGTGGGCGTGGTTATAGTCCGATATCGTTCATTTTAAATAGCGATCTTAGATGAGTACTCAGGAACCTATATACCAAATTTCATCAAGATACGTTAAAATATACTCAAGTTATCGTGTTAACGGACGGACGGACGGACATGGCTCAATCAAATTTTTTTTCGATCCTAATGATTTTGATATATGGAAGTCTATATCTATCTCGATTCCTTTATACCTGTACAACCAACCGTTATCCAATCAAACTTAATATACTCTGTGAGCTCTGCTCAACTGGGTATAAAAACCTTGGGAAGTTCCAGCGAATTACAGATAGCACTAATACTACAATATAAATTTAAAATCGACTTAATTAAAGAAGAATTAGAAAATATTAAGAATGCAATTCATTTAACGAAAGCCAATATTATTAACCCACTTATTATAACAAACCAAGAAGTTGAAGGGATAAATACAATTTTTTAGAAGAAAATCTAGAATTTAATTCACTAGAAGGATCGTTAAATTTTGCAGATGTTAAAAGCAAAACCTATTAACTTATATGTTAAAAATACCTAAAACGAATAATGATATTTGTAACTCAATTATAATAAAACCTTTAAGCAAAACGAAACCATTTTAAAAACAAGTAAGGAAGGTTAAGTTCGGGTGTAACCGAACATTACATACTCAGTTGAGAGCTATGGTGACAACATAAGGAAAAATAACCATGTAGGAAAATGAACCTAGGGAAACCCTGGAATGTGTTTGTATGACATGTGTATCAAATGAAAGGCATTAAAGAGTATTTTATGAGGGAGTGGGCCATAGTTCTATAGGTGGACGCTATTTAGGGACATAGCCATAAAGGCGGATCAGGGTTGACTCTAGAATGCGTTTGTACGATATGGGTATCAAATTAAAGGTGTTAATGAGTATTTTAAAAGGGAGTAATCCTTAGTTCCATAGGTGGACGCCGTTTCGAGATTTCGCCACAAAGGTGGTACAGGGGTGACCCTAGAATTTGTTTGTACAATATGGGCATCAAACGAATGGTGTTAATGAGTATTTTAAAAGGGAGTGGGCCTTAGTTCTATAGGTGGATGCCGTTTCGAAATATCGCCATAAAGGTGGAACAGGGTTGACTCTAGAATGTGTTTGTACGATATGGGTATCAAATGAAAGGTGTTAATGAGTATTTTAAAAGGGAGTAATCCTTAGTTCCATAGGTGGACGCCGTTTCGAGGTATCGCCATAAAGGTGGACCAGGGGTGACCCTAGAATTTGTTTGTACAATATGGGTATCAAAAGAAAGGTGTTAATGAGTATTTTAAAAGGGAGTAATCCTTAGTTCCATAGGTGGACGCCGTTTCGAGATATCGCCATAAAGGTGGGCCAGTGGTGACTCTATAATTCGTTTGTAAAATATGTGTATCAAATGAAAGGTGTTAATGAGTATTTTAAAAGGGAGTGGGCCTTAGTTCTATAGGTGGACGCCGTTTCGAGATATCGCCATAAAGGTGGACCAGGGGTGACTCTAGAATGCGTTTGTACGATATGGGTATCAAAAGAAAGGTGTTAATGAGTATTTTAAAAAGGAGTAATCCTTAGTTCCATAGCTGGACGCCGTTGCGAGGTATCGCCATAAAGGTGGACCAGGGGTGACCCTAGAATTTGTTTGTTCAATATGGGTATCAAACGAAAGGTGTTAATGAGTATTTTAAAAGGGAGTGGGCCTTAGTTGTATAGGTGGACGCCGTTTCGAAATATCGCCAAAAAGGTGGACCAGGGGTGACTCTAGAATGTGTTTGTACGATATGGGTATCAAATTAAAGGTATTAATGAGGGTTTTAAAAGGGAGTGGTGGTTGTTGTATAGGTGGTCGCATTTTCGAAATATCGCCATAAAGGTGGACCAGGGGTGACTCTAGAATTTGTTTGTACAATATGGGTATCAAAAGAAAGGAGTTAATGAGTATTTTAAAAGGGAGTGGGCCTTAGTTCCATAGGTGGACGCCGTTTCGAGATATCGCCATAAAGGTGGGCCAGGGGTGACTCTAGAATTCGTTTGTGCAATATGGGTATCAAACGAAAGGAGTTAATGAGTATTTTAAAAGGGAGTGGGCCTTAGTTCTATAGGTGGACGCCGTTTTGAAATATCGCCATAAAGGTGGACCAGGGGTGACTCTAGAATATGTTTGTACGATATGGGTATCAAATGAAAGGTGTTAATGAGTATTTTAAAAGGGAGTGGGCCTTAGTTCTATAGGTGGATGCCGTTTCGAAATATCGCCATAAAGGTGGACCAGGGGTGACTCTAGAATGTGTTTGTACGATATGGGTATCAAATTAAAGGTATTAATGAGGGTTTTAAAAGCGAGTGGTGGTTGTTGTTTAGGTGGTCGCATTTTCGAAATATCGCCAAAAAGGTGGACCAGGGGTGACTCTAGAATTTGTTTGTACAATATGGGCATCAAAAGAAAGGTGTTAATGAGTATTTTAAAAGGGAGCAATCCTTAGTTCCATAGGTGGACGCCGTTTCGAGATATCGCCATAAAGGTGGGCCAGGGGTGACTCTAGAATTCGTTTGTGCAATATGGGTATCAAACGAAAGGAGTTAATGAGTATTTTAAATGGGAGTGGGCCTTAGTTCTATAGGTGGACGCCTTTTCGAGATATCGCCATAAAGGTGGACCAGGGGTGAATCTAGAATGAGTTTGTACGATACGGGTATCAAATAAAAGGTATTAATGAGAGTTTTAAAAGGGAGTGGTGGTAGTTGTATATGTGAAGGCGTTTTCCAGATATCGACCAAAATGTGGACCAGGGTGACCCAGAACATCATCTGTTGGATACCGCTAATTTATTTATATATGTAATACCTGCCAAGATTTTAAGGGTTTTTTATTTCGCCCTGCAGAACTTTTTCATTTTTTCCTACTTAATATGGTAGGTGTCACAACCATTTTATAAAGTTTTTTCTAAAGTTATATTTCGCTTCAATAAAACAATCCAATTACCTTACCATGTTTCATCCCTTTTTTCGTATTTGGTATAGAATTATGGCATTTTTTTAATTTTTCGTAATTTTCGATATCGAAAAAGTGGGCGTGGTCATAGTCGGATTTCGTTCATTTTTCATACCAAGATAAAGTGAGTTCAAGTAAGCACGTGAACTAAGTTCATTAAAGATATGTCGATTTTTGCTCAAGTTATCGTGTTAACGGCCATGCAAAAGGACAGACGGACGACTATGGCGTTAAAAGTATCCTAGATAAATTTAATGGAAAAGGGCGGAGCTACGCCCATTTTGAAATTTTCTTTTATTTTTGTATTTTGTTGCACTATATCATTACTGGAGTTGAATGTTGACATTATTTACTTATATACTGTAAAGATATTAAATTTTTTGTTAAAATTTTACTTTAGAGAAAAATTTTTTTAAAAGTGGGCGTGGTCCTTCTCCGATTTTTTAATTTTTATTAAGCGTACACATAGTAATAGGAGTAACGTTCCTGCCAAATTTCATCATGATATCTTCAACGACTGCCAAATTACAGCTTGCAAAATTTTTAAATTACCTTCTTTTAAAAGTGGGCGGTGCCACGCCCATTGTCCAAAATTTTCTAATTTTCTATTCTGCGTCATAAGTTCAACTCACCTAATAAGTTTCGTCGCTTTATCTGTCTCTGGTAATGAATTATCGCACTTTTTCGGTTTTTCGAAATTTTCGATATCGAAAAAGTGGGCGTGGTTATAGTCCGATATCGTTCATTTTAAATATCGATCTGAGATGAGTACTCAGGAACCTACGTACCAAATTTCATCAAGATACCTCAAAATTTACTCAAGTTATCGTGTTAACGGACGGACGGACGGACGGACATGGCTCAATCAAATTTTTTTTTCGATCCCGATTATTTTGATATATGGAAGTCTATATCTATCTCGATTCCTTTATATATGTACAACCAAACGTTATCCAATCAAACTTAATATACTCTGTGAGCTCTGCTCAACTGAGTATAATAAACTTTGAAAAAAATTTTAAATGTAACAAAGAATATTACGGTATAAAAGAAAATTGTAGAATAATAAACGAAATAAAGATTCGTAAACAAAATCAAATCGCTAATTTGGAAAGCGATAATTGTATAAAAAACTTATTAGAAAATAAGGCTTATGAATGTATTGTAACAAACACAGAACATATCGAAAATATTGGGGAAATAAGCAATGGACTAATACTGCTAAATAATTTCAAAGGAAATATTACAAATAATAAAAATACAACTAGAAATTTAAGCGAATCCTTTTTAATAAACATCTTTAATGAAACAATCAGAATTAATAATATGAACTTTACAACTTTCGAAACACATAGATTGAAACCGTTACCTCCGTTAATTCAGCATTCGAATTCACGTTCAGAGTTTGAAGAAGTTTTATCATTAAAATTTATGAAGGATTTGAACATAAAAAATATAAAAAAGATTAGTTCTTTGAACCTCTTGGTAAAATCCACAATATTTACACATCTTGGCATTTTAGCTTTGATTATCGCTGTAATTGCAATGTTAAGATGCAAGAATCGAAAAAAAACTGAAATTATCATTCAGAAACCAGAGTCCTTCCTAATGCCTGTAACACAAACTTCAAGGCACAGAAGTCAAAACAACATCCAATTTTTTTAGTCCAATCGGGGACGATCGGAATTTCGGAGGGAGAAGTTAACACAATATTTTGTGACTTCCATTCCCACACACTCAGCATAATATTTTGCGATTCCGTTCCCACACAATTGTACCGGCAACCCGTTCGCATTCTTGGGAGTCCTATTGCAACCAAAAATGCAAGTGCGCTGCACGCGTATCCGCTAAAGTCTTAGCTAATGTAACTAAACACCTTTAGTGATCGAAACACGCCCAACAGCTTATTCGCTCACCCGACCAAATACTTCAACTTAGCGCTACACGCGCAAACTATTTTTAGCTGACCAAGCATCTTTGGTCACGTGGTCCACATTTTGGTCGATATCTGGAAAACGCCTTCACATATACAACTACCACCACTCACTTTTAAAACTCTCATTAATACCTTTTATTTGATACCCATATCGTACAAACTCATTCTAGATTCACCCCTGGTCCACCTTTATGGCGATATCTCGAAAAGGCGTCCACCTATAGAACTAAGGCCCACTCCCATTTAAAATACTCATTAACTCCTTTCGTTTGATACCCATATTGCACAAACGAATTCTAGAGTCACCCCTGGCCCACCTTTATGGCGATATCTCGAAACGGCGTCCACCTATGGAACTAAGGATTGCTCCCTTTTAAAATACTCATTAACACCTTTCTTTTGATACCCATATTGTACAAACAAATTCTAGAGTCACCCCTGGTCCACCTTTTTGGCGATATTTCGAAAATGCGATCACCTAAACAACAACCACCACTCCCTTTTAAAACCCTCATTAATACCTTTAATTTGATACCCATATCGTACAAACACATTCTAGAGTCACCCCTGGTCCACCTTTATGGCGATATTTCGAAACGGCATCCACCTATAGAACTAAGGCCCACTCCCTTTAAAAATACTCATTAACACCTTTCATTTGATACCCATATCGTACAAACATATTCTAAAGTCACCCCTGGTCCACCTTTATGGCGATATTTCAAAACGGCGTCCACCTATAGAACTAAGGCCCACTCCCTTTTAAAATACTCATTAACTCCTTTCGTTTGATACCCATATTGCACACATTCTAGAGTCACCCCTGGTCCACCTTTTTGGCGATATTTCGAAACGGCGTCCACCTATAGAACTAAGGCCCACTCCCTTTTAAAATACTCATTAACACCTTTCGTTTGATACCCATATTGAACAAACAAATTCTAGGGTCACCCCTGGTCCACCTTTATGGCGATACCTCGCAACGGCGTCCACCTATGGAACTAAGGATTACTCCTTTTTAAAATACTCATTAACACCTTTCTTTTGATACCCATATCGTACAAACGCATTCTAGAGTCACCCCTGGTCCACCTTTATGGCGATATCTCGAAACGGCGTCCACCTATAGAACTAAGGCCCACTCCCTTTTAAAATACTCATTAACACCTTTCATTTGATACCCATATCGTACTAACAAAGTCTAGAGTCACCCCTGGTCCACCTTTATTGCGATACCTCGAAAAGGCGTCCACCTATAGAACTAAGGCCCACTCCCTTTTAAAATACTCATTAACTCCTTTCGTTTGATACCCATATTGTACAAACGAATTATAGAGTCACCACTGGCCCACCTTTATGGCGATATCTCGAAACGGCGTCCACCTATGGAACTAAGGATTACTCCCTTTTAAAATACTCATTAACACCTTTCTTTTGATACCCATATTGTACAAACAAATTCTAGGGTCACCCCTGGTCCACCTTTATGGCGATACCTCGAAACGGCGTCCACCTATGGAACTAAGGCTTACTCCCTTTTAAAATACTCATTAACACCTTTCATTTGATACCCATATCGTACAAACACATTCTAGAGTCAACCCTGTTCCACCTTTATGGCGATATTTCGAAACGGCATCCACCTATAGAACTAAGGCCCACTCCCTTTTAAAATACTCATTAACACCATTCGTTTGATGCCCATATTGTACAAACAAATTCTAGGGTCACCCCTGTACCACCTTTGTGGCGATATCTCGAAACGGCGTCCACCTATGGAACTAAGGATTACTCCCTTTTAAAATACTCATAGAATTATGGCATTTTTTTTAATTTTTCGTAATTTTCGATATCGAAAAGTGGGCGTGGTCATTGTCGGATTTCGTTCATTTTTCATACCAAGATAAAGTGAGTTCAAGTAAGTATGTGAACTAAGTTCATTAAAGATATGTCGATTTTTGCTCAAGTTATCGTGTTAACGGCCATGCGGAAGGACAGACGAACGACTGTGTATAAAAACTGGGCGTGGCATCAACCGATTTCGCCCGTTTTCACAGAAAACAGTTAACATCATAAAATCTATGCCCCTACCAAATTTCAAAAGGATTGGTTAATTTTTGTTCGACTTATGGCGTTAAAAGTATCCTAGACAAATTAAATGAAAAAGGGCGGAGCCACGCCCATTTTGTAATTTTCTTTTATTTTTGTATTTTGTTGCACCATATCATCACTGGAGTTGAATGTTGACATAATTTACTTATATACTGTGAAGATATTAAATTTTTTGTTAAAATTTTACTTAAAAAAAATTTTTTTTTTAAAAGTGGGCGTGGTCCTTCTCCGATTTTGCTAACTTTTATTAGACGTACATATAGTAATAGGAGTAACGTCCCTGCCAAATTTCATCATGATATCTTCAACGACTGACAAATTACAGCTTGCAAAACTTCTAAATTATCTTCTTTTAAAAGTGGGCGGTGCCACGCCCATTGTCCAAAATTTTACTAGTTTTCTATTCTGCGTCATAAATTTAACTCATCTACCAAGTTTCGTCGCTTTATCTGTCTTTGGTAATGAATTATCGCACTTTTTCGGTTTTTCGGAATTTTCGATATCGAAAAAGTGGGCGTGGTTATAGTCCGATATCGTTCATTTTAAATAGCGATCTGAGATGAGTGCTCAGGAGCCTACATACCAAATTTCATCAAGATACCTCAAAATTTACTCAAGTTATCGTGTTAACGGACGGACGGACGGACGGACGGACATGGCTCAATCAAATTTTGTTTCGATCCTGATTATTTTGATATATGGAAGTCTATATCTATCTCGATTCCTTTATATATGTACAACCAACCGTTATCCAATCAAACTTAATATACTCTGTGAGCTCTGCTCAACTGAGTATAAAAAAAAGAACATTTTTGAATTGAAATTTTTTTCTTGTGAGTTTATTAAAAGAAAAATTATAAAAAATCTAAAGAAAAACATGCAAAAATGTAAAATTAACTTTTGCAACTCGTCTACCGTAACAGTTCGTAGTTTCCAACAAAGCGTTGTCGCTAGAAACGGTGAGTATACCGGCCGCTCTTTAGCGGTCGTAACATAGCGGTACCCCTTTTGGAGGAAACCAAGCCTTAAGCATTCCAATTTACTGCTTTATTTCGGTGTTATTTTTTTTTTTTTTTTTGAATAACGAACTGAAATTTTGAATTTAAATTTTTAATTAATTGTTTATATTTAATAAATTTTTTTTTCAAAACATTTTTCTTTAAATTTTAACAATATATCTTTTCAATTTACCTTAATTTTATTTCTCAATTAGCCTAGTCCTAATTAAAAAAAAAAAAAAAAATCCTAAGCAAAAGCGAAAGTTTTTGCTCATGGTTAAGCGTCCGTAAGGCCGCTCAATTTATGCTAAGATTTAATATATACTTATAAAAATTATGTCCAGCTTGCTGCCAGTCTTTCTCAATGTCTTTGTTGACCAACGCATGCTGCCAGTCACAATTTTCGTTCAATATTCCACTTTCTTATGCTTAGGAAGCCCATTCATTATACCACTTCCTTCTGCTGAAGGAGTCCGTTTTGTTGAGATATGGTAAAATATTAGTAATAGTAATCCAATTTTATGTTGATCCATTTTAAGCCCTCTATCTTCCAATAATTATGTAGTAATAGGTAAACGCTCCTTCTCCTTTTGTCGCCTGTGCGTCCATTAGTTTAACAAACTTTGCAGGATTTTTACCCAGCAGGATCTTTTCCAAAACAAACTTTTCTTTATACTTTAAAACTGGGCAAGATCTCTGGTCAGCTAGATCTAGCGAATTTTGCTGATTAGCAAATTTTCTGCTAATTGAAGATCGGGCTTGCAGGATCGCCATGAAATATTTAAGATAAGTAAAGAGAAACGCTGATGTGTAGCGTAAGAATATCATTGATTTTGTTAGAGAAATGCATTTCTTTTTATACAAAATTTCTTACTTACATATACATAATTACACTTCCTAATGACTGTATGCTGAACCAGCATATTATTGTTTTGACCTAATTATAACTATAGTGTAATGTCAATATTTTGTCAGTCACATTGACGAACTGACAATATCGGCCAGTCACGCTAATCGATACGTGTGTTCGTCAGTGTGACACGTTAACAATTAGGGTTGACAAATGTAAACAGATATGTGCCATGGGTGTCGGTATGTTTGTATGAGGTTTAAATCAAGCTGGGTTCAGAATAATTTATTTGGGTCGCTGTGTGTGGTCGGTACTTCTATATGCATTGGTATATGTATAAAAATGCATTATTTTTAAAGTGTAAACGTGAGTGGTAGCTCAAACCCTGTGGCTTGCGACTTAATATTCTTATATATTTAATATTGGTAGAGGACTCACCTATACTCTTGATCTCAATGTTATGTTTGCTGCGTGGGAGCATCAGTTTTTGCGAAAGTTCATCCGTGATTAATTTTACCTGTGAGCAGGAATCAAGCAAAGCTCGGCCAAGCCGATAATTTCCGGAAGCGTCGCGAACCAGAACCATAGCCGTGGCGTGGATAATGTGGTTCGATAAAGTGTTGTTCATGTGTGTGTGAACGGCGGATGGCAAAGAAGTATTTGATGACTCCGAAATAGTCCCTAGATGCAGCAAACTATGGTGTTGACGGGAGCAAACTCAGCACTTGAACGTTGATGTGCAGTTCGACAATTGATGTCCCTTCGACAGGCAATTAATGCAAAGATCCATTTTCTTCGCATGGTCAAACCGTTGCGACACTTGCTTTGAACCGTTCGCAGTTTTGTATTTTGTGTTTGTTACTAGAACACACCGAACACGGTGAATTTGAACCAGCAAATGAATAACCCTTATTTTGATTCTTTACCTTTGATGCTTTGACAAGGCTTTGACGTACAGGTCCAACGGCGTGAGAATTGTCAATTGAGTCGAGGTATTGGCAACATCTATCTAAAATTTTGGTGCAATCTGTCCAGCTCGGTAGTGTTTTGAAATCTAACGACTCCTTCCATTTACGATTGGCTTCTTCGTCTGCTTTCTGCAGAACTAAATAAATTAGCATGGCTTGTGCAATTTGGCTTTCACTTCCCAAAGACAATAACGAACCATAAATTGCAGACGCTTTGTCGACCAGGCTTCTCAACTTACCGCTATTTGGTTTAGAAATATGCGAAAGCTCGAATAGGCAAGAAATATTTTCTAAAAATATAAGGGTTGGATTGTCATACCGAGATTGAGGTGTTTCCAAAGCCTTCGAATTATCTTCATTGAAAACTGGGAACGCTTCGAAAGTTTCTACCCCGGGACCCTAGAGACAGTTGTGCAAGTGATTGAATTTTTCTATGTTAGATAGGCTAAACTCTCTATCGATTATATGTTTAAGAGAAGTAATGAAATTTTGATATTCAGAATACTTGCCGCTGAATGACGGAAATTTGAGCTTACGTAATTTTGAACCTGACTGCATAACACAAGTGGTATCTGACAGTGAAGCGTTTAAATCCTCAAAAAGCTGCGACTGAAGAATTAATTTCGTTGTTATGTACAGCTCTTCCAAATCTACACTACCACTGTCCTTCGAGTTTTTTCCATGTCCGCTTGTGTAGACAACACATTTTTGAAATACGACTCAAGAATACCAAGTCGACATGTATATTCGGCAGCTAACAAAACTTTTGTGTGACGAAGTCAGAATAGCAATAACCAGATTGAAAAACAACAAGGCCGTGGGCGCTGATGTATTGCCTGCGGAGCTATTCAAATACGGTGGCGAGGAGTTGGTAAGGCGCATGCATCAGCTTCTTAACAAAATATGGGCGGACGAGTGCATGCCCCACGATTGAAATCTAAGTGTTCTTTTCCCAGTCCACAAGAAGGGGGATACTGCAAACTGCACCAACTATCGCCGAATCAGCCTTCTGACATTGATATCATCGGCCTAAACACCTCGCACTTAGTTCTGCTTACTCCAAACTGGAAAAAGGAGCGGCAAAGATGGGTTTGATGGCGAATGAGTACAAAACGAAATACCTGCTGTCATCGAGCAAAGAGTCAGCGCATATGCGCCTTGGCAACCACGCTACTGTTGGCAGGCATAATTTCGAAATAGTAAAAGACTTCGTTTATTTGGGAACCGGCATCAACACTAGCAACAACATCAACTCTGAAATACAGCGAAGAATCACTCTTGCCAATAAATGCTACTTTGCACTAGGTACGCAATTGAAAAGTAAAGTCCTCTCTCGGCAAACGAAAATCATACTCTACAAGTCACTTATCGTACCCGTCCTGCTATATGGGGCAGAGGCATTGACCATGGCAACAGCAGATGAAGCGGCTCTGGGAGTGTTCGAGAGAAAATTTCTTCGAAAGATTTATGGACCTCTACGCGTTGGCGATGGCGTGTACCCAAGAAGATTTAACGATGACCTATACGCAGATATCAACGTAGTCCAGCGAATTAAAATGCAGCGGCTGCGCTGGCTAAGCCATGTTATGCGAATGAAAGATGACGGTCCGGCCAAGAAAGTGTTTCTATCGGAAACCGCCTATGGAAGCAGAGGTAGAGGGCGGCCCCCACTCCGTTGGAAGGACCAGGTGGAAAACGATTTATACTCCCTTGGTGTGACCAATTGGCGCCGGTTGGCAGAGAGAAGGAGCCACTGGCGCGCCTTGTTGGGCGGCCATAACCGTTTAAACGGTTAAGAGCCAATTAAAAGCCAAATTAAACTTCCTTAACCCTAACGCCATAGTCGTAACCATACCCATATCCATAACCATCTCAATGTGATCGATTAATGGTACCTTAACCTAAAAATCGTGAAAATTTCATAAAAATGATGAAAATGCAAAAAATTTACAAACATATTCTACAAAAAATAAGTATCTTAGTCATAACGTATCCAAAACAATGAAAAAAATCTAAAAAAAGTTATTAAATTCACCAACTCAAATATTTTTAGGTTATGGATATGGCGAGAAACCCAAAACCAATTGATTGGCTATGGCGTTAGCGTTATGGTATGGCACCATTAATCGATTACATTGCTTTCCATAAGGTAGGTTCGATCAGCTGATTTATCTGGTTATGGCTTTATAGTTGTAAGTCACCATTAATTCGCCCTTAAGTAATTAAGTAAGGCAACAAAACTTTACCCCTGGTCGTAAACTGTCCTCAACAATATTTTTGATGCGAGAAATATTTTTATTTATATTAGCTCGCTGTTGCTTAAGTTCCTCGAGCGACATTGTAATAGGGCTTTATTTAAAATGTGCAAAAGCTTAGTACCTGCTAATAAAATGTTTGGCGTTTGAGTAATTAGTATGTGGCCGGACGCACTTGGTATGTACCAGCGTGCAAAAAATAAACTACTTTATTTAACCAATATATAAATATTGAATGTTTTAGCTTTTTGCGATGGAAAAATGAGTACAATGACAAATGGCTGGAAACACCGTTTAATTGTTCGTTGGGTAGCGACAAATATTTCGATAGCAAGAAATCCCAGCCGATTTAACGGACTTTTGGTAGAGAAATTATGTACAAGCGAAGCTAGCGATAGCGTAATAAGCAGTGACGAAAAGGCAGCAGCCAACAATGACGGCAGCTGTAGCGTAAGAAATATGCCCAAAGTTAAGCGAGCGTAGCAGAATTGCCAAGGGTAGCGAACGTAAATGTAGCGTCGGCTTCGAATTGACGGAGTAGCGGCAGCGATGTAAAAGAAAAGGTGCAAAGCAGCGAAATACGGAAATATGGGTTAAACGATAAAATGTATTGCTACTTGCACTTGAGGAAAGAGATTCCGTTACTCCAACTTTTTTCCAACTAGATCCGATGCCCAACAAAATGATTATGATGATGCACGAATGATGTATTGTGACGACCAATAGTAAGACCACGATATTTTACGATGCCGAAATGCGGGTTATTAATTTATTTGAAACACTTTTTCATTTAAATCGATTAAATAAACTTTTAATTTAAACACTTTTCCACGTTGAGTGCCGCTTCTTCTTACCGCGGAATAAATTCGAAACAGGGACTGTGCTGTGCTGTGCTCTAAATTAAAAGAAAAATAGCGCAATAAAACAACGCCTTTTGGTGATTCACTGTAGACTATTTTATTCAATATAATAAGAAATGTTGTTTACTTCTAGTTACATATGAATATCATTAATCTTTGTACAAATGTATGTGTATTCATATGCATTCACAAGCGAAGAATGGAGCTGCATCACGCTGGAACCCGCTTTGAAAAAATCCAAATTTTTTTTGTGATTTCTATAACTACAAACGATGCAATTGATTGTAGTGAAATTCATTTTTTTGTAGTTCTTATAGTAACTCCGAAAATATAATACATTGTGCGGAAACCAAGCAATTTAAGTAAATTTGGTTTTTTCTTTTTGAAATACGTTTTAAATCGTTTGTAGTTTTTCATACGAAAAAAAAATTTTTTTTTTGGTCCACAGGTTTCGCAGATATCGCTAACGCATCCCAAAAAAACCAAGAACGCAGCAATTTGGAAGCACTAAAAGTACTTTTCCTATAACTACAAACGATGAAACTGATTGTAGTGAAATTAATTTTTTTGTAGTTTTTATAGTTACTCCGAAAATATAATACATTGTGCGGAAACCAAGCAATTTAAGCAAATTTGGGTTTTTTTCTTTTTGAAATACGTTTTAAATCGTTTGTAGTTTTTCATACGAAAAAAAAATTTTTTGGAATCACTAAAAGTACTTTTCCTATAACTACAAACGATGAAATTGATTGTAGTGAAATTCATTTTTTTGTAGTTTTTATAGTTACTCCGAAAATATAATAAATACATTGTGCGGAAACCAAGCAATTTAAGCAAATTTGGGTTTTTTTCTTTCTGAAATACGTTTTAAATCGTTTGTAGTTTTTCATAGGAAAAAAAAATTTTTTTTTGGTCCACAGGTTTCGGAGATATCGCTAACGCATCTTAAAAAAACCAAGAACGCAGCAATTTGGAAGGACTAAAAGTACTTTTCCTATAACTACAAACAATGAAATTGATTATAGTGAAATTAATTTTTTTGTAGTTTTTATAGTTACTCCGAAAATATAATACATTGTGCGGAAACCAAGCAATTTAATCAAATTTGGGTTTTTTTCTTTTTGAAATGCGTTTTAAATCGTTTGTAGTTTTTCATAGGAAAAAAAATTTTTTTTTGGTCCACAGGTTTCGGATATATCGCTAACGCATCTCAAAAAAACCAAGAATGCAGCACTTTGGAAGCACTAAAAGTACATTTCCTATAACTTACTTACTTACTTAATTGGCGCTTAACCGTCTAAACGGTTATGGCCGTCCAACAAGGCGCGCCAGTCGCTCCTTCGCTCCGCCAACCGGCGCCAATTGGTCACACCAAGGGAGTTTAAATCGTTTTCCACCTGGTCCTTCCAACGGAGTGGGGGCCGCCCTCTACCTCTGCTTCCATAGGCGGGTTCCGATAGAAACACTTTCTTGGCCGGAGCATCATCTTTCATTCGCATAACATGGCCTAGCCAGCGCAGCCGCTGCGTTTCAATTCGCTGGACTATGTTGATGTCTCCGTATAGCTCGTACAGCTCATCATTAAATCTTCTTCGGTACTCGCCATCGCCAACGCGTAGAGGTCCATAAATCTTTCGAAGAACTTTTCTCTCGAACACTCCCAAAGCCGCTTCATCTGCTGTTGTGATGGTCCATACTTCTGCCCCATATAGCAGGACGGGTACGATAAGTGACTTGTAGAGTATGATTTTCGTTCGCCGAGAGAGGACTTTACTTTTCAATTGCCTACCTAGTCCAAAGTAGCATTTATTGGCAAGATTGATTCTTCGCTGGATTTCAATGCTGATGTTGTTGCTAATGTTGATGCTGGTTCCCAAATAAACCAAGTCTTTTACTATTTCGAAATTATGGCTGCCAACAGTAGCGTGGTTGCCAAGGCGCATATGCGCTGACTCTTTGCTCGATGACAGCAGGTACTTCGTTTTGTGCTCATTCATTTCCTATAACTACAAACAATGAAATTGATTGTAGTGAAATTCATTTTTTTGTAGTTCTTATAGTTACTCCGAAAATATAATACATTGTGCGGAAACCAAGCAATTTAAGTAAATTTGGTTTTTTTGTTTTTGAAATACGTTTTAAATCGTTTGTAGTTTTTCATACGAAAAAAAAAATTTTTTTTTTTGGTCCACAGGTTTCGGAGATATCGCTAACGCATCTCAAAAAAACCAAGGACGCAGCAATTTGGAAGCACTAAAAGTACTTTTCCTATAACTACAAACGATGAAATTGACGACCTATCTGGATTTAGTAGCAGGAATCAATAACGATGTGCATTTGCTAAGAGTGTGGTTTGCAGCACATAAGCTCTGCGTCAGTAAGAAAACGAAGTTGATGTATTTCAATTTGCATCCAAAATCCTCACCTGACATAGCCATTGTATTCCATGCTACTGACTGCAAACGTTTTGTACTAAATAATTTTCTGTTCTGTGCATCGTTTAAAGCTGAAGTAAATTGTTCCGATAAGTGCTTCACTATTGAAAAAGTAAGCGACTTCCAATATCTTGGTGTTATTGTTGACCAAAACTTGAGTTGGTCTACGCATATTTCTCGTTTGAAGTCCTACTTGCGATCTTCCGTTCGTTATTTTTACAATTTAAGAAAAGTTTGTTCAAACGAAACACTTAAAACTATTTACTACGCTTTAGTCCACTCCAAGCTCCAATATGGTATAACCTGTTGGGGTGGCGCTGCAGGTAATAAAATCCAGCAGCTTCTAACTATTCAAAAATGGGTCATAAGAAAAATATGTAATGTTGATCGTTTTCACCACTCTATGGAGTTGTTTAGGGATCTGAAAGTTCTTCCTGTTAAGCATATGTACTATTATAAAACGTTAAAGATATTTTTCATTCGCTGTAGGTATTTACATAGCCTGGTATCGGATAGTTATAACTTGAGGCAAAACTCATATGGACTTGTGTATGTCCCGACCTCTCGAACAAACAACTTCAACAACTTCTTTACTATCGTTTCTTGTAAAGCTTTTAATGCGTTGCCTGCATGTATACGTGTCACTAGAAATCTGAATGAGTTTTTGGGAAAGGTTAAATCTTTTCTACTAGAGAAATCACACGAAGACATCAAAATTTTGCTGAACCATAGCACTTAAAAAAATATATGTACATATTGTATTAATATATTTTATTACTTATTATTTTTAATCAAACTTCACCCCACGCACTATTTTACATGTTTTTGAATTCAATTTTATTCGGAGATGGCATTCGATACTAAAATACATATATTTTTACAGAATGCCTTACTTTTCTTTCTGTAATTATGGTTAATTTAATTTAAGTCGCTATTGTAACATATATGCTGTTTTGAAAGAAAATGAATAAAAAATGAAATGAATGAATGAAAAAATGACTATAGTGAAATTCATTTTTTTGTAGTTTTTATAGTTACTCCGAAAATATAATACATTGTGCGGAAACCAAGCAATTTAAGCAAATTTGGGTTTTTTCTTTTTGAAATGCGTTTTAAATCGTTTGTAGTTTTTCACAGGAAAACAATTTTTTTTTGGTCCACAGGTTTCGGAGATATCGCTAACGCATCTCAAAAAAACCAAGAACGCAGCAATTTGGAAGCACTGAAAGTACTTTTCTTATAACTACAAACGATGAAATTGATTGTAGTGAAATAAATTTTTTTGTAGTTCTTATAGTTACTCCGAAAATATAATACATTGTGCGGAAGCCAAGCAATTTAATTAAATTTGGTTTTTTTCTTTTTGAAATACGTTTTAAATCGTTTGTAGTTTTTCATACGAAAAAAAAATTTTTTTTTGGTCCACAGGTTTCGGAGATATCGCTAACGCATCTCAAAAAAACCAAGAATGCAGCAATTTGGAAGCACTAAAAGTACTTTTCCTATAACTACAAACGATGAAATTGATTGTAGTGAAATTCATTTTTTTGTAGTTCTTATAGTTACTACGAAAATATAATACATTGCAAAATTGGGAAATTCGAATACGCCCGGTTGGGTATTCCAAACAATGATTTTTGCACAGCAAATGGGTTCTTTGAATAATTCTCTCGATTTAAATTAAAAGCAAATTAAAGTTTTTGAATGTGCAAGTAAATATTGTTGCTTAAAATTCATATGTTCAAAAATAAAACAAACTTCATTTCAGCAAACCCCTTCTAACAAAAATTATTCTTACGCTCAAGCAAATGTACGTACGTATGCTATGTATGTATGTATGCTCATATGTAAGCTAAGAAATGTATGAACATGGTAATGTATCTGCTATGACGATCGTAGCGTATAAACAAACTTAGATATATATGCAAACACATACTAAAGATCAACCAATACCCCACTTCACTCCACTTCACACCCACCACATTGATACCAATATATCCAAGCATAAGCTAACATATGTATGTTTGTACATTCACATGTTCAAAAAAAAAAAAAAAAAACTTCTATTCAACCAACCACTTCCAACAAAAATTATTCTTACGCACAAGCATGTGTACATACATACATATGTATGTTCAAATGTAAATCACAAAATCCTGAAAACTAGCTTCCTCTTTTTCATTCATAATGCTTCTTCTTAAGTTGTCCAAATTGGTGATGCAATTTGGCAATAAAATGTTTGTGATTTTATAAATACCAACTTCGATGCATATTGAGGGCTTTCATTATAACGCGCATAACTAGGCACTTTTCCTATGAAATAATACCAAACTATTTATATGCCCTAATCGAAGTAATAATATGGTAGTAAAAAATGCAAATAAAGATGCGAGTATATTGCCCAATAAATGCCCAGTAACGTATTAGCAATATAATCTAAAAATTTTCATGCATTGTTCATATACATTTTTGCAAATAATTTTCCAATATGCCGAATTGCCGAGTTGGCAGAGCTTATGGAAATTTTAATTTGCTATTTGAAAAACCTGATCTTATTCTGCCGAAAAATTGTTCGCGCAGTCGAACAACCAAGTTTTCAGCAGCTGTGTTGCAGTTAATACATAAAAGTCGAGTTTTACCCGTTTCTGGCCAGAATTCGCACTGTGCCGTCATATTGTATATGCTGACTTGTTTATCACATGTCAGTACAAAGTAAGAAATTTACACTATTTTCATAGATAAAAAGTAATAAATGGGAGGGTCGAAATGAATTAAAGTAATTTTGCCAAGAAAAATAACATTATGTCGCAAAAGAGCAATAAATTCCTTTATTTTAGTATTAATAATAAATTCCCCTTTTAGCTGTCTGTTGATTAAAGCTGCAAACGGCAACACTTTTAACCACCGACGACACATAATTTGGCTCGTGGCTATTGTATTTCGTTGGCTAATTGCTACGAGCATTCATATGTATATATATATGTCTGTATACGCGGATTTACATAAAGTCTTTGGTCGCTTTAGAACGTAGCAAGCGGCAAGTTTTTTTCTTCTTATCTCAAGACGCTGCCACAGCATCAAAGCGACCAAAGTATTTATTTATATCTCCCCTTACTTTGGAGTATTATTGAATATGTATGTATGTACATTTCTAATTTGTTTCATATTTTCATACATATATGTTCAATGATACAATGCTCAAAAGCTGATCGACAGGCACAGGCTTCTGTGTACATATGCACATACGTATTTAAGGGTGGAATTGATGCTAGTCAAGTGCTCTTTGACTTGGCTTATCAAACTACAAATGATGAAATTAATTGTAGTGAAATTAGTTTTTTTGTAGTTTTTATAGTTACTCCGAAAATATAATTCATTCTGCGGAAACCAAGCAATTTAAGTAAATTTGGTTTTTTTCTTTTTGAAATACGTTTTAAATCGTTTGTAGTTTTTCATACGAAAAAAAATTTTTTTTTGGTCCACAGGTTTCGGAGATATCGCTAACGCATCTCAAAAAAACCAAGAACGCAGCAATTTGGAAGCACTGAAAGTACTTTTCCTATAACTATAAACGATGGAATTGATTGTAGTGAAATTAATTTTTTTGTAGTTCTTATAGTTACTCCGAAAATATAATACATTTTGCGGAAACCAAGCAATTTAATTAAATTTGGTTTTTTTCTTTTTGAAATTCGTTTTAAATCGTTTGTAGTTTTTCATGCGAAAAAAGAATTTTTTTTTTGGTCCACAGGTTTCGGAGATATCGCTAACGCATCTCAAAAAAACCAAGAACGCAGCAATTTGGAAGCACTAAAAGTACTTTTCCTATAACTACAAACGATGAAATTGATTGTAGTGAAATTAATTTTTTTGTAGTTCTTATAGTTACTCCGAAAATATAATACATTGTGCGGAAACCAAGCAATTTAAGCAAATTTGGGTTTTTTCTTTTTGAAATACGTTTTAAATCGTTTGTAGTTTTTCAACGTATTTTAAAACGTATTTCAAAAAGAACACCCCAAATTTGCTTAAATTGCTTGGTTTCCGCAAAATGTATTATATTTTCGGAGTAACTATAAAAACTACAAAAAATGAATTTCACTATAGTCAATTTCATCGTTTGTAGTTATAGGAAAAGTACTTTTAGTGCTTCCAAATTGCTGCGTTCTTGGTTTTTTTGAGATGCGTTAGCGATATCTCCGAAACCTGTGGACCAAAAAAAAAATTTTTTTTTGTATGAAAAACTACTAACGATTTAAAACGTACTTCAAAAACAAAAAAAACCAAATTTACTTAAATTGCTTGGTTTCCGCACAATGTGTTATATTTTCGGAGTAACTATAAGAACTACAAAAAAATGAATTTTACTACAATCAATTTCATCGTTTGTAGTTATAGGAAATGTACTTTTAGTGCTTCCAAATTGCTGCGTTCTTGGTTTTTTTCAGATGCGTTAGCGATATCTCCGAAACCTGTGGACCAAAAAAAAAATTTTTTTCCTATGAAAAACTACGAACGATTTAAAACGCATTTCAAAAAGAAAAAACCCAAATTTGCTTAAATTGCTTGGTTTCCGCACAATGTATTATATTTTCGGAGTAACTATAAAAACTACAAAAAAACTAATTTCACTATAATCAATTTCATCGTTTGTAGTTATAGGAAAAGTACTTTTAGTGCTTCCAAATTGCTGCGTTCTTGGTTTTTTTGAGATGCGTTAGCGATATCTCCGAAACCTGTGGACCAAAAAAAAAATTTTTTTCCTATGAAAAACTACAAACGATTTAAAACGCATTTCAAAAAGAAAAAACCCAAATTTGCTTAAATTGCTTGGTTTCCGCACAATGTATTATATTTTCGGAGTAACTATAAAAACTACAAAAAAATTAATTTCACTATAATCAATTTCATCGTTTGTAGTTATAGGAAAAGTACTTTTAGTGCTTCCAAATTGCTGCGTTCTTGGTTTTTTTGAGATGCGTTAGCGATATCTCCGAAACCTGTGGACCAAAAAAAAATTTTTTTTTTCGTATGAAAAACTACAAACGATTTAAAACATATTTCAAAAAGAAAAAACCCAAATTTGCTTAAATTGCTTGGTTTCCGCACAATGTATTATATTTTCGGAGTAACTATAAGAACTACAAAAAAATGAATTTCACTACAATCAATTTCATCGTTTGTGGTTATAGGAAAAGTACGTTTAGTGCTTCCAAATTGCTGCGTTCTTGGTTTTTTTGAGATGCGTTAGCGATATCTCCGAAACCTGTGGACCAAAAAAAAATTTTTTTTTCGTATGAAAAACTACAAATGATTTAAAACGTATTTCAAAAACAAAAAAACCAAATTTACTTAAATTGCTTGGTTTCCGCACAATGTATTATATTTTCGGAGTAACTAAAAGAACTACAAAAAAATGAATTTCACTACAATCAATTTCATCGTTTTGTGACGGACTTTTCCTTGCGCCGGGGTATGCTCAGTCCGCCCAGGATCCCTGTGCAATTAGAGAAGAATCCCTATCGTCTCCTTTTAAAGAGAAAGATCCCGTTTTGTTGTTAAAAAAAAACCTTATAAACTCTTTATTCCAAAATATTCAAACTACCCTTAAAGCTATGGCGACGGAGGTGGGAAACCACCGTCGGTTCTACGCCGATGGGGTTGGGAAAACCCCCCACCGGGACTACGTTTAAACTAAAAATCTCAGACTACTTCGTAAAGAAAGTGGAGGTGGAGAACCAGCACTTCCTCCCAGTCGGTGGAGTTGGTAAAACCCCCACCGAGTATATAGCTTAAGAATACCCTGCACTTTCTGAAGGTTGCGGAGGTGGAAAAACCCCCAAAGTTGCTAAAATAAAGAACTCGTGAGATGGAAAAATCCCAGGAGTCCCATTCACCGCTAAACAAGGCGTTAGCAGGCTACTATACCTAGCTGGCTACTGTCTCAATTCGCGAAATTTGTCGCCCTTTTATACGTATCCACGCGCAGGTGGACAGTTATCCTACAACAATAAATTTTACTTATTATATGTATTTACTTAAGGTATCTTACATTTAACTGTTTTATTATACCCATATATCGCATTATAAGTATTTATCTCCAAATTGCGTATGTAAAAATGCCTCTTTTACTGCCCCCCCCCCCCCCCCCCCCCCTAACATGTGAGTTCGTTGGTACGCATCTCCAGTTAGTTAGCATAGTTATTTTTGTTTTCCCTCTGCTGCTTGCTTATTGGGTCTTCTTGTTGTCGACGAGTTGGTTGCCCTTCGTAGGTAACTTGTGTCTAGTACCCACGCTGTGTTGTTGGTATGCTAACGTGACCGCTTCCTAGTACATTGCATTTTTTTTCGTTTCTCTTTGTGCGATGTCCGTCCCGACGGTTCGCTTTAATGCTTGCTGTGCTTGGTCGCAATGGCTTGGTATACGTATGTTTGTATGTTTTTGGTGTTCTTGCAATGGGAGCTTATGTGTGTTGCTTATTGCAATGCTGTATTCCCAGCATTATTTACAATTCCAGCCGGGGTATGGGTTATCTGTGGAAATTATAATGTTCAACCTAAATATTTACCGTATGCGGGCAGAGACAATTATTTAAACGAAGAAATTAGATGTTGTCATGAATGTTTATATGTATATTAGGGTAATTCAAAAATGATTATTTTGTATGTGTAAATTTAATTCATATAATTCAGTTTTGTACATTTTACATGCTATATGTATAAATTCATTGTAATTCAAGTAGGATTTATACACGTTTTAATGAGTTTTGATAAATATTTGTAGGTTCGAATGTGTGGGCCCCAAAAGCCGGTGGATTTGGGTCCTCACAGTTTGTAGTTATAGGAAAAGTACTTTCAGTGCTTCCAAATTGCTGCGTTCTTGGTTTTTTTGAGATGCGTTAGCGATATCTCCGAAACCTGTGGACCAAAAAAAAAATTTTTTTTCGTATGAAAAACTACAAACGATTTAAAACGTATTTCAAAAAGAAAAAATCCAAATTTACTTAAATTGCTTGGTTTCCGCAGAATGTATTATATTTTCGGAGTAACTATAAAAACTACAAAAAAATTAATTTCACTATAATTAATTTCATCATTTGTAGTTTGATAAGCCAAGTCAAAGAGCACTTGACTAGCATCAATTCCATCCTTAAATACGTATGTGCATATGTACACAGAAGCCTGTGCCTGTCGATCAGCTTTTGAGCATTGTATCATTGAATATATATGTATGAAAATATGAACCAAATTAGAAATGTACATACATACATATTCAATAATACTCCAAAGTAAAGGTAGATATAAATAACTTGGTCGCTTTGATGCTGTGGCAGCGTCTTGAGATAAGAAGAAAAAAACTTGCCGCTTGCTACGTTCTAAAGCGACCAAAGACTTTATGTAAATCCGCGTATACAGACATATATATATACATATGAATGCTCGTAGCAATTAGCCAACGAAATACAATAGGCACGAGCCAAATTATGTGTCGTCGGTGGTTAAAAGTGTTGCCGTTTGCAGCTTTAATCAACTGACAGCTAAAAGGGGAATTTATTATTAATACTAAAATAAAGGAATTTATTGCTCTTTTGCGACATAATGTTATTTTTCTTGGCAAAATTACTTTAATTCATTTCGCCCCTCCCATTTATTACGTTTTATCTATGAAAATAGTGTAAAATTCTTACTTTGTACTGACATGTGATAAACAAGTCAGCATATACAATATGACGTCACAGTGCGAATTCGGGCCAGAAACGGGTAAAACTCGACTTTTATGTATTAACTGCAACACAGCTGCTGAAAACTTGGTTGTTCGACTGCGCGAACAATTTTTCGACAGAATAAGATCAGGTTTTTCAAATAGCAAATTAAAATTTCCATAAGCTCTGCCAACTCGGCAATTCGGCATATTGGAAAATTATTTGCAAAAATGTATATGAACAATGCATGAAAATTTTTAGATTATATTGCTAATACGTTACTGGGCATTTATTGGGCAATATACTCGCATCTTTATTTGCATTTTTTACTACCATATTATTACTTCGATTAGGGCATATAAATAGTTTGGTATTATTTCATAGGAAAAGTGCCTAGTTATGGAAGCAGTTATGCGCGTTATAATGAAAGCCCTCAATATGCATCGAAGTTGGTATTTATAAAATCACAAACATTTTCTTTTGACGATTTTATCAAACGCCATATTGCCAAATTGCATCACCAATTTGGACAACTTAAGAAGAAGCATTATGAATGAAAAAGAGGAAGCTAGTTTTCAGGATTTTGTGATTTACATTTGAACATACATATGTATGTATCTACACATGCTTGTGCGTAAGAATAATTTTTGTTGGAAGTGGTTGGTTGAATAGAAGTTTGTTTTTTTTTTTGAACATGTGAATGTACAAACATACATATGTTAGCTTATGCTTGGATATATTGGTATCAATGTGGTGGGTGTGAAGTGGAGTGAAGTGGGGTGTTGGTTGATCTTTAGTTTAAGAATATATTTATGTGTTTGCATATATATCTAAGTTTGTTTATACGCTACGGTCGTCATAGCAGATACATTACCATGTTCATACATTTCTTAGCTTACATATGAGCATACATACATATGTATGTACGTACATTTGCTTGAGCATAAGAATAATTTTTGTTAGAAGGGGTATGCTGAAATGAAGTTTGTTTTATTTTTGAACATATGAATTGTAAGCAACTATATTTACTTGCACATTCAAAAACTTTAATATGCTTGTAATTTAAATCGAGAGAATTATTCAAAGAACCCATTTGCTGTGCAAAAATCATTGTTTGGAATACCCAACCGGGTGTATTCGAATTTCCCAATTTTGCAATGTATTATATTTTCGTAGTAACTATAAGAACTACAAAAAAATGAATTTCACTACAATCAATTTCATCGTTTGTAGTTATAGGAAAAGTACTTTTAGTGCTTCCAAATTGCTGCGTTCTTGGTTTTTTTGAGACGCGTTAGCGATATCTCCGAAACCTGTGGACTTAAACAAATTTTTTTTTCGTATGAAAAACTACAAACGATTTAAAACGTATTTCAAAAAGAAAAAACCCAAATTTGCTTAAATTGCTTGGTTTACGCACAATGTATTATATTTTCGGAGTAACTATAAGAACTACAAAAAAATTAATTTCACTACAATCAATTTCATCGTTTGTAGTTATAGTAAATGTACTTTTAATGCTTCCAAATTGCTGCGTTCTTGGTTTTTTTGAGATGCGTTAGCGATATCTCCGAAACCTGTGAACCAAAAAAATAAATTTTTTTTCCTATGAAAAACTACAAACGATTTAAAACGTATTTCAAAAAGAAAAAACCCAAATTTGCATAAATTGCTTGGTTTCCGCACAATGTATTATATTTTCGGAGTAACTATAAGAATTACAAAAAAATGAATTTCACTACAATCAATTTCATCGTTTGTAGTTATAGGAAAAGTACTTTTAGTGCTTCCAAATTGCTGCGTTCTTGGTTTTTTTGAGATGCGTTAGCGATATCTCCGAAACCTGTGGACCAAAAAAAAAATTTTTTTCGTATGAAAAACTACAAACGATTTAAAACGTATTTCAGAAAGAAAAAACCCAAATTTGCTTAAATTGCTTGGTTTCCGCACAATGTATTATATTTTCGGAGTAACTATAAAAACTACAAAAAAATTAATTTCGCTACAATTAATTTCATCATTTGTAGTTTGTTAAGCAAAGTCAAAGAGCACTTGACTAGCATCAATTCCACCCTTAAATACGTATGTGCATATGTACACAGAAGCCTGTGCCTGTCGATCAGCTTTTGAGCATTGTATCATTGAATATATATGTATGAAAATATGAAACAAATTAGAAATGTACATACATACATATTCAATAATACTCCAAAGTAAAGGCAGATATAAATAAATACGTTGGTCGCTTTGATGATGTGGCAGCGTATTGAGATAAGAAGAAAAAAACTTGCCGCTTGCTACGTTCTAAAGCGACGAAAGACTTTATGTAGATCCGCGTATACAGACATATATATATACATATGAATGCTCGTAGCAATTAGCCAACGAAATACAATAGGCACGAGCCAAATTATGTGTCGTCGGTGGTTAAAAGTGTTGCCATTTGCAGCTTTAATCAACTGACAGCTAAAAGGGGAATTTATTATTAGTACTAAAATAAAGGAATTTATTGCTCTTTTGCGACATAATGTTATTTTTCTTAGCAAAATTACTTTAATTCATTTCGCCCCTCCCATTTATTACTTTTTATCTATGAAAATAGTGTAAAATTCTTACTTTGTACTGACATGTGATAAACAAGTCAGCATATACAATATGACGTCACAGTGCGAATTCGGGCCAGAAACGGGTAAAACTCGACTTTTATGTATTAACTGCAACACAGCTGCTGAAAACTTGGTTGTTCGACTGCGCGAACAATTTTTCGACAGAATAAGATCAGGTTTTTCAAATAGCAAATTAAAATTTCCATAAGCTCTGCCAACTCGGCAATTCGGCATATTGGAAAATTATTTGCAAAAATGTATATGAACAACGCATGAAAATTTTTAGATTATATTGCTAATACGTTACTGGGCATTTATTGGGCAATATACTTGCATCTTTATTTGCATTTTTTACTACCATATTATTACTTCGATTAGGGCATATAAATAGTTTGGTATTATTTCATAGAAAAAGTGCCTAGTTATGGAAGTAGTTATGCGCGTTGTAATGAAAGCCCTCAATATGCATCGAAGTTGGTATTTATAAAATCACAAACATTTTTCTTTTGACGATTTTATCAAATGCCATATTGCCAAATTGCATCACCAATTTGGACAACTTAAGAAGAAGCATTATGAATGAAAAAGAGGAAGCTAGTTTTCAGGATTTTGTGATTTACATTTGAACATACATATGTATGTATGTACACATGCTTGTACGTAAGAATAATTTTTGTTGGAAGTGGTTGGTTGAATAGAAGTTTGTTTTTTTTTTTTGAACATGTGAATGTACAAACATACATATGTTAGCTTATGCTTGGATATATTGGTATCAATGTGGCGGGCGTGAAGTGGAGTGAAATGGGGTGTTGGTTGATCTTTAGTTTAAGAATATATGTATGTGTTTGCATATATATCTAAGTTTGTTTATACGCTACGATCGTCATAGCAGATACATTACCATGTTCATACATTTCTTAGCTTACATATGAGCATACATACATATGTATGTACGTACATTTGCTTGAGCGTAAGAATCATTTTTGTTAGAAGGGGTATACTGAAATGAAGTTTGTTTTATTTTTGAACATATGAATTGTAAGCAACAATATTTACTTGCACATTCAAAAAATTTAATATGCTTGTAATTTAAATCGAGAGAATTATTCAAAGAACCCATTTGCTGTGCTAAAATCATTGTTTGGAATACCCAACCGGGTGTATTCGAATTTCCCAATTTTGCAATGTATTATATTTTCGTAGTAACTATAAGAACTACAAAAAAATGAATTTCACTACAATCAATTTCATCGTTTGTAGTTATAGGAAAAGTACTTTTAGTGCTTCCAAATTGCTGCGTTCTTGGTTTTTTTGAGATGCGTTAGCGATATCTCCGAAACCTGTGGACTTAAAAAAATTTTTTTTTCGTATGAAAAACTACAAACGATTTAAAACGTAATTCGAAAAGAAAAAACCCAAATTTGCTTAAATTGCTTGGTTTCCGCACAATGTATTATATTTTCGGAGTAACTATAAGAACTACAAAAAATGAATTTCACTACAATCAATTTCATCGTTGGTAGTTATAGGAAAAGTACTTTTAGTGCTTCCAAATTGCTGCGTTCTTGGTTTTTTTGAGATGCGTTAGCGATATCTCCGAAACCTGTGGACCAAAAAAAAAATTTTTTTTCGTATGAAAAACTACAAACGATTTAAAATGTATTTCAAAAAGAAAAAAACCAAATTTAATTAAATTGCTTGGTTTCCGCACAATGTATTATATTTTCGAAGTAACTATAAGAACTACAAAAAATTAATTTCACTACAATCAATTTCATCGTTTGTAGTTATAAGAAAAGTACTTTCAGTGCTTCCAAATTGCTGCGTTCTTGGTTTTTTTGAGATGCGTTAGCGATATCTCCGAAACCTGTGGACCAAAAAAAAAAAAATAATTTTCCCGTGAAAAACTACAAACGATTTGAAACGTATTTCAAAAACAAAAAACCCAAATTTGCTTAAATTGCTTGGTTTCCGCACAATGTATTATATTTTCGGAGTAACTATAAAAATTACAAAAAAATGAATTTCACTATAGTCAATTTCATCGTTTGTAGTTATAGGAAAAGTACTTTTAGTGCTTCCAATTGCTGCGTTCTTGGTTTTTTTGAGATGCGTTAGCGATATCTCCGAAACCTGTGGACCAAAAAAAAATTTTTTTTTCGTATGAAAAACTACAAACCATTTAAAACGTATTTCAAAAACAAAAAAACCAAATTTACTTAAATTGCTAGGTTTCCGCACAATGTATTATATTTTCGTAGTAACTATAAGAACTACAAAAAAATGAATTTCACTACAATCAATTTCATCGTTTGTAGTTATAGGAAAAGTACTTTTAGTGCTTCCAAATTGCTGCGTTCTTGGTTTTTTTGAGACGCGTTAGCGATATCTCCGAAACCTGTGGACTTAAAAAATTTTTTTTTTCGTATGAAAAACTACAAACGATTTAAAACGTATTTCAAAAAGAAAAACCCCAAATTTGCTTAAATTGCTTGGTTTCCGCACAATGTATTATATTTTCGGAGTAACTATAAGAACTACAAAAAAATTAATTTCACTACAATCAATTTCATCGTTTGTAGTTATAGTAAATGTACTTTTAGTGCTTCCAAATTGCTGCGTTCTTGGTTTTTTTGAGATGCGTTAGCGATAGCGATTTTTTTTCCTATGAAAATCTACAAACGATTTAAAACGTATTTCAAAAAGAAAAAACCCAAATTTGCATAAATTGCTTGGTTTCCGCACAATGTATTATATTTTCGGAGTAACTATAAGAATTACAAAAAAATGAATTTCACTACAATCAATTTCATCGTTTGTAGTTATAGGAAAAGTACTTTTAGTGCTTCCAAATTGCTGCGTTCTTGGTTTTTTTGAGATGCGTTAGCGATATCTCCGAAACCTGTGGACCAAAAAAAAAATTTTTTTCGTATGAAAAACTACAAACGATTTAAAACGTATTTCAGAAAAAAAAACCCAAATTTGCTTAAATTGCTTGGTTTCCGCACAATGTATTATATTTTCGGAGTAAATATAAAAACTACAAAAAAATGAATTTCACTACAATCAGTTTCATCGTTTGTAGTTATAGGAAAAGTACTTTTAGTGCTTCCAAATTGCTGCGTTCTTGGTTTTTTTGAGATGCGTTAGCGATATCTCCGAAACCTGTGGACCAAAAAAAAATTTTTTTTTCGTATGAAAAACTACAAACGATTTAAAACGTATTTCAAAAAGAAATCACCCAAATTTGCTTAAATGGCTTGGTTTCCGCACAATGTATTATATTTTCGGAGTAACTATAAAAACTACAAAAAAATGAATTTCACTACAATCAGTTTCATCGTTTGTAGTTATTGGAAAAGTACTTTTAGTGCTTCCAAATTGCTGCGTTCTTGGTTTTTTTGAGATGCGTTAGCGATATCTCCGTAACCTGTGGACCAAAAAAAAATTTTTTTTCGTATGAAAAACTACAAACGATTTAAAACGTATTTCAAAAAGAAAAAAACCAAATTTACTTAAATTGCTTGGTTTCCGCAGAATGTATTATATTTTCGGAGTAACTATAAAAACTACAAAAAAATTAATTTCGCTACAATTAATTTCATCATTTGTAGTTTGTTAAGCCAAGTCAAAGAGCACTTGACTAGCATCAATTCCACCCTTAAATACGTATGTGCATATGTACACAGAAGCCTGTGCCTGTCGATCAGCTTTTGAGCATTGTATCATTGAATATATATGTATGAAAATATGAAACAAATTAGAAATGTACATACATACATATTCAATAATACTCCAAAGTAAAGGCAGATATAAATAAATACGTTGGACGCTTTGATGATGTGGCAGCGTATTGAGATAAGAAGAAAAAAACTTGCCGCTTGCTACGTTCTAAAGCGACCAAAGACTTTATGTAAATCCGCGTATACAGACATATATATATACATATGAATGCTCGTAGCAATTAGCCAACGAAATACAATAGGCACGAGCCAAATTATGTGTCGTCGGTGGTTAAAAGTGTTGCCGTTTGCAGCTTTAATCAACTGACAGCTAAAAGGGGAATTTATTATTAGTACTAAAATAAAGGAATTTATTGCTCTTTTGCGACATAATGTTATTTTTCTTGGCAAAATTACTTTAATTCATTTCGCCCCTCCCATTTATTACTTTTTATCTATGAAAATAGTGTAAAATTCTTACTTTGTACTGACATGTGATAAACAAGTCAGCATATACAATATGACGTCACAGTGCGAATTCGGGCCAGAAACGGGTAAAACTCGACTTTTATGTATTAACTGCAACACAGCTGCTGAAAACTTGGTTGTTCGACTGCGCGAACAATTTTTCGACAGCATAAGATCAGGTTTTTCAAATAGCAAATTAAAATTTCCATAAGCTCTGCCAACTCGGCAATTCGGCATATTGGAAAATTATTTGCAAAAATGTATATGAACAACGCATGAAAATTTTTAGATTATATTGCTAATACGTTACTGGGCATTTATTGGGCAATATACTCGCATCTTTATTTGCATTTTTTACTACCATATTATTACTTCGATTAGGGCATATAAATTGTTTGGTATTATTTCATAGAAAAAGTGCCTAGTTATGGAAGTAGTTATGCGCGTTGTAATGAAAGCCCTCAATATGCATCGAAGTTTGTATTTATAAAATCACAAACATTTTTCTTTTGACGATTTTATCAAATGCCATATTGCCAAATTGCATCACCAATTTGGACAACTTAAGAAGAAGCATTATGAATGAAAAAGAGGAAGCTAGTTTTCAGGATTTTGTGATTTACATTTGAACATACATATGTATGTATGTACACATGCTTGTGAGTAAGAATAATTTTTGTTGGAAGTGGTCGGTTGAATAGAAGTTTGTTTTTTTTTTGAACATGTGAATGTACAAACATATATATGTTAGCTTATGCTTGGATATATTGGTATCAATGTGGCGGGCGTGAAGTGGAGTGAAGTGGGGTGTTGGTTGATCTTTAGTTTAAGAATATATGTATGTGTTTGCATATATATCTAAGTTTGTTTATACGCTACGATCGTCATAGCAGATACATTACCATGTTCATACATTTCTTAGCTTACATATGAGCATACATACATATGTATGTACGTACATTTGCTTGAGCGTAAGAATCATTTTTGTTAGAAGGGGTATACTGAAATGAAGTTTGTTTTATTTTTGAACATATGAATTGTAAGCAACAATATTTACTTGCACATTCAAAAAATTTAATATGCTTGTAATTTAAATCGAGAGAATTATTCAAAGAACCCATTTGCTGTGCAAAAATCATTGTTTGGAATACCCAACCGGGTGTATTCGAATTTCCCAATTTTGCAATGTATTATATTTTCGTAGTAACTATAAGAACTACAAAAAAATGAATTTCACTACAATCAATTTCATCGTTTGTAGTTATAGGAAAAGTACTTTTAGTGCTTCCAAATTGCTGCGTTCTTGGTTTTTTTGAGATGCGTTAGCGATATCTCCGAAACCTGTGGACTTAAAAAAATTTTTTTTTTCGTATGAAAAACTACAAACGATTTAAAACGTATTTCAAAAACAAAAAAACCAAATTTACTTAAATTGCTAGGTTTCCGCACAATGTGTTATATTTTCGGAGTAACTATAAGAACTACAAAAAAATGAATTTTACTACAATCAATCTCATCGTTTGTAGTTATAGGAAATGTACTTTTAGTGCTTCCAAATTGCTGCGTTCTTGGTTTTTTTTGAGATGCGTTAGCGATATCTCCGAAACCTGTGGACCAAAAAAAAAATTTTTTTCGTATGAAAAACTACAAACGATTTAAAACGTATTTCAAAAAGAAAAAAACCAAATTTAATTAAATTGATTGGTTTCCGCACAATGTATTATATTTTCGGAGTAACTATAAGAACTACAAAAAAATTAATTTCACTACAATCAATTTCATCGTTTGTAGTTATAGGAAAAGTACTTTCAGTGCTTCCAAATTGCTGCGTTCTTGGTTTTTTTGAGATGCGTTAGCGATATCTCCGAAACCTGTGGACCAAAAAAAAATTTTTTTTCGTATGAAAAACTACAAACGATTTAAAACGCATTTCAAAAAGAAAAAACCCAAATTTGCTTAAATTGCTTGGTTTCCGCACAATGTATTATATTTTCGGAGTAACTATAAAAACTACAAAAAAAATTAATTTCACTATAATAAATTTCATCGTTTGTAGTTATAGGAAAAGTACTTTTAGTGCTTCCAAATTGCTGCGTTCTTGGTTTTTTTGAGATGCGTTAGCGATATCTCCGAAACCTGTGGACCAAAAAAAAATTTTTTTTCGTATGAAAAACTAAAAACGATTTAAAACGTATTTCAAAAAGAAAAAACCCAAATTTGCTTAACTTGCTTGGTTTCCGCACAATGTATTATATTTTCGGAGTAACTATAAAAACTATAAAAGAATGAATTTCACTACAATCAATTTCATCGTTTGTAGTTATAGGAAAAGTACTTTTAGTGCTTCCAAATTGCTGCGTTCTTGTTTTTTTTGAGATGAGTTAGCGATATCTCCGAAACCTGTAGACCAAAAAAAAATTTTTTTTTCGTATGAAAAACTACAAACGATTTAAAACGTATTTCAAAATGAAAAAACCCAAATTTGCTTAAATTGCTTGGTTTCCGCACAATGTATTATATTTTCGGAGTAACTATAAGAACTACAAAAAAATGAATTTCACTACAATCAATTCCATCGTTTGTGGTTATAGGAAAAATACTTTTAGTGCATCCAAATTGCTGCGTTCTTGGTTTTTTTGAGATGCGTTAGCGATATCTCCTAAACCTGTGGACAAAAAAAAAAATTTTTTTTCGTATGGAAAACTACAAACGATTTAAAACGTATTTCAAAAACAAAAAAACCAAATTTACTTAAATTGCTTGGTTTCCGCACAATGTATTATATTTTCGGAGTAACTAAAAGAACTACAAAAAAATGAATTTCGCTACAATCAATTTCATCGTTTGTAGTTATAGGAAAAGTACTTTTAGTTCTTCCAAATTGCTGCGTTCTTGGTTTTTTGAGATGCGTTAGCGATATCTCCGAAACCTGTGGACCAAAAAAAAAATTTTTTTTCGTATGAAAAACTACAAACGATTTAAAACGTATTTCAAAAAGAAAAAATCCAAATTTACTTAAATTGCTTGGTTTCCGCAGAATGTATTATATTTTCGGAGTAACTATAAAAACTACAAAAAAATTAATTTCACTACAATTAATTTCATCATTTGTAGTTTGATAAGCCAAGTCAAAGAGCACTTGACTATCATCAATTCCACCCTTAAATACGTACATATGTGCATATGTACACAGAAGCCTGTGCCTGTCGATCAGCTTTTGAGCATTGTATCATTGAATACATATGTATGAAAATATGAACCAAATTAGAAATGTACATACATACATATTCAATAATACTCCAAAGTAAAGGCAGATATAAATAAATACTTTGGTCGCTTTGATGCTGTGGCAGCGTCTTGAGATAAGAAGAAAAAAACTTGCCGCTTGCTACGTGCTAAAGCGACCAAAGACTTTATGTAAATCCGCGTATACAGACATATATATATATACATATGAATGCTCGTAGCAATTAGCCAACGAAATACAATAGGCACGAGCCAAATTATGTGTCGTCGGTGATTAAAAGTGTTGCCGTTTGCAGCTTTAATCAACTGACAGCTAAAAGGGGAATTTATTATTAATACTAAAATAAAGGAATTTATTGCTCTTTTGCGACATAATGTTATTTTTCTTGGCAAAATTACTTTAATTCATTTCGCCCCTCCCATTTATTACTTTTTATCTATGAAAATAGTGTAAAATTCTTACTTTGTACTGACATGTGATAAACAAGTCAGCATATACAATATGACGTCACAGTATGAATTCGGGCCAGAAACGGGTAAAACTCGACTTTTATGTATTAACTGCAACACGGCTGCTGAAAACTTGGTTGTTCCACTGCGCGAACAATTTTTCGACAGAATAAGATCAGGTTTTTCAAATAGCAAATTAAAATTTCCATAAGCTCTGCCAACTCGGCAATTCGGCATATTGGACAATTATTTTCAAAAATGTATATGAACAATGCATGAAAATTTTTAGATTATATTGCTAATACGTTACTGGGCATTTATTGGGCAATATACTCGCATCTTTATTTGCATTTTTTACTACCACATTATTACTTCGATTAGGGCATATAAATAGTTTGGTATTATTTCATAGGAAAAGTGCCTAGTTATGGAAGTAGTTATGCGCATTATAATGAAAGCCCTCAATATGCATCGAAGTTGGTATTTATAAAATCACAAACATTTTTCTTTTGACGATTTTATTAAATGCCATATTGCCAAATTTCATCACCAATTTGGACAAGTTAAGAATAAGCATTATGAATGAAAAAGAGGAAGCTAGTTTTCAGGATTTTGTGATTTACATTTGAACATATATATGTATGTATGTACACATGCTTGTGTGTAAGAATAATTTTTGTTGGAAGTGGTTGGTTGAATAGAAGTTTTTTTTTTTTTTTTGAACATGAGAATGTACAAACATACATATGTTAGCTTATGCTTGGATATATTGGTATCAATGTGGCGGGTGTGAAGTGGAGTGAAGTGGGGTGTTGGTTGATTTTTAGTTTAAGAATATATGTGTGTGTTTGCATATATATCTAAGTTTGTTTATACGCTACGATCGTCATAGCAGATACATTACCATGTTCATACATTTCTTAGCTTACATATGAGCATACATATATATGTATGTACGTACATTTGCTTGAGCGTAAGAATCATTTTTGTTAGAAGGGGTATACTGAAATGAAGTTTGTTTTATTTTTGAACATATGAATTGTAAGCAACAATATTTACTTGCACATTCAAAAAATTTAATATACTTGTAATTTAAATCGAGAGAATTATTCAAAGAACCCATTTGCTGTGCAAAAATCATTGTTTGGAATACCCAACCGGATGTATTCGAATTTCCCAATTTTGCAATGTATTATATTTTCGTAGTAACTATAAGAACTACAAAAAAATGAATTTCACTACAATCAATCTCATCGTTTGTAGTTATAGGAAAAGTACTTTTAGTGCTTCCAAATTGCTGCGTTCTTGGTTTTTTTGAGATGCGTTAGCGATATCTCCGAAACCTGTGGACTTAAAAATTTTTTTTTTTTCGTATGAAAAACTACAAACGATATAAAACGTATTTCGAAAAGAAAAAACCCAAATTTGCTTAAATTGCTTGGTTTCCGCACAATGTATTATATTTTCGGAGTAGCTATAAGAACTACAAAAAAATGAATTTCACTACAATCAATTTCATCGTTTGTAGTTATGGGAAATGTACTTTTAGTGCTTCCAAATTGATGCGTTCTTGGTTTTTTTGAGATGCGTTAGCGATATCTCCGAAACCTGTGGACCAAAAAAAAAAATTTTTTCCTATGAAAAACTACAAACGATTTAAAATGTATTTCAAAAAGAAAAAACCCAAATTTGCTTAAATTGCTTGGTTTCCGAACAATGTATTATATTTTCGGAGTATCTATAAAAACTACAAAAAAATGAATTTCACTATAGTCAATTTCATCGTTTGTAGTTATAGGAAAAATACTTTTAGTGCTTCCAAATTGCTGCGTTCTTGGTTTTTTTGAGATGCGTTAGCGATATCTCCGAAACCTGTGGACCAAAAAAAAAAATGTTTTTCCTGTGAAAAACTCCAAACGATTTAAAACGTATTTCAAAAAGAAAAAACCCAAATTTGCTTAAATTGCTTGGTTTCCGCACAATGTATTATATTTTCGGATTAACTATAAAAACTACAAAAAAATTAATTTCACTATAGTCAATTTCATCGTTTCTAGTTATAGGAAAAGTACTTTTAGCGCTTCCAAATTGCTGCGTTCTTGGTTTTTTTGAGATGCGTTAGCGATATCTCCGAAACCTGTGGACCAAAAAAAAAAATGTTTTTCCTGTGAAAAACTCCAAACGATTTAAAACGTATTTCAAAAAGAAAAAACCCAAATTTGCTTAAATTGCTTGGTTTCCGCACAATGTATTATATTTTCGGAGTAACTATAAAAACTACAAAAAAATTAATTTCACTATAATCAATTTCATCGTTTGTAGTTATAGGAAAAGTACTTTTAGTGCTTCCAAATTGCTGCGTTCTTGGTTTTTTTGAGATGCGTTAGCGATATCTCCGAAACCTGTGGACCAAAAAAAAATTTTTTTTCGTATGAAAAACTACAAACGATTTAAAGCGTATTTCAAAAAGAAAAAACCCAAATTTGCTTAAATTGCTTGGTTTCCGCACAATGTATTATATTTTCGGAGTAACTATAAAAACTACAAAAAAATTAATTTCACTATAATCAATTTCATCGTTTGTAGTTATAGGAAAAGTACTTTTAGTGCTTCCAAATTGCTGCGTTCTTGGTTTTTTTGAGATGCGTTAGCGATATCTCCGAAACCTGTGGACCAAAAAAAAAATTTTTTTTCGTATGAAAAACTACAAACGATTTAAAACGTATTTCAAAAAGAAAAAAACCAAATTTACTTAAATTGCTTGGTTTCCGCAGAATGTATTATATTTTCGGAGTAACTATAAAAACTACAAAAAAATTAATTTCACTACAATTAATTTCATCATTTGTAGTTTCATAAGCCAAGTCAAAGAGCACTTGACTAGCATCAATTCCACCCTTAAATACGTATGTGCATATGTACACAGAAGCCTGTGCCTGTCGATCACCTTTTGAGCATTGTATCATTGAATATATATGTATGAAAATATGAACCAAATTAGGAATGTACATACATACATATTCAATAATACTCCAAAGTAAAAGCAGATATAAATAAATACTTTGGTCGCTTTGATGCTGTGGCAGCGTCTTGAGATAAGAAGAAAAAAACTTGCCGCTTGCTACGTTCTAAAGCGACCAAAGACTTTATGTAAATCCGCGTATACAGACATATATATATACATATGAATGCTCGTAGCAATTAGCCAACGAAATACAATAGGCACGAGCCAAATTATGTGTCGTCGGTGGTTAAAAGTGTTTTCGTTTGCAGCTTTAATCAACTGACAGCTAAAAGGGGAATTTATTATTAATACTAAAATAAAGGAATTTATTGCTCTTTTGCGACATAATGTTATTTTTCTTGGCAAAATTACTTTAATTCATTTCGCCCCTCCCATTTATTACTTTTTATCTATGAAAATAGTGTAAAATTCTTACTTTGTACTGACATGTGATAAACAAGTCAGCATATACAATATGACGTCACAGTGCGAATTCGGGCCAGAAATGGGTAAAACTCGACTTTTATGTATTAACTGCAACACAGCTGCTGAAAACTTGGTTGTTCGACTGCGCGAACAATTTTACGACAGAATAAGATCAGGTTTTTCAAATAGCAAATTAAAATTTCCATAAGCTCTGCCAACTCGCCAATTCGGCATATTGGAAAATTATTTGCAAAAATGTATATGAACAATGCATGAAAATTTTTAGATTATATTGCTAATACGTTACTGGGCATTTATTGGGCAATATACTCGCATCTTTATTTGCATTTTTTACCACCATATTATTACTTCGATTAGGGCATATAAATAGTTTGGTATTATTTCATAGGAAAAGTGCCTAGTTATGGAAGTAGTTATGCGCGTTATAATGAAAGCCCTCAATATGCATCGAAGTTGGTATTTATAAAATCACAAACATTTTTCTTTTGACGATTTTATCAAATGCCTTATTGCCAAATTGCATCACCAATTTGGACAACTTAAGAAGAAGCATTATGAATGAAAAAGGAAGCTTGTTTTCAGGATTTTGTGATTTACATTTGAACATACATATGTATGTATGTACACATGCTTGTGCGTAAGAATAATTTTTGTTGGAAGTGGTTGGTTGAATAGAAGTTTTTTTTTTTTCAACATGTGAATGTACAAACATACATATGTTAGCTTATGCTTGGATATATTGGTATCAATGTGGTGGGTGTGAAGTGGAGTGAAGTGGGGTGTTGGTTGATCTTTAGTTTAAGAATATATGTATGTGTTTGCATATATATCTAAGTTTGTTTATACGCTACGATCGTCATAGCAGATACATTACCATGTTCATACATTTCTTAGCTTAAATATGAGCATACATACATATGTATGTACTTACATTTGCTTGAGCGTAAGAATAATTTTTGTTAGAAGGGGTATGCTGAAATGAAGTTTGTTTTATTTTTGAACATATGAATTGTAAGCAACAATATTTACTTGCACATTCAAAAACTTTAATATGCTTGTAATTTAAATCGAGAGAATTATTCAAAGAACCCATTTGCTGTGCAAAAATCATTGTTTGGAATACCCAACCGGGTGTATTCGAATTTCCCAATTTTGCAATGTATTATATTTTCGTAGTAACTATAAGAACTACAAAAAAAACGAAAATCAATTTCATTGTTTGTAGTTATAGGAAAAGTACTTTTAGTGCTTCCAAATTGCTGCGTTCTTGGTTTTTTTGAGATGCGTTAGCGATATCTCCAAAACCTGTGAACCAAAAAATAAATTTTTTTTCCTATGAAAAACTACAAACGATTTAAAACGTATTTCAAAAAGAAAAAACCCAAAATTGCTTGGTTTCAGCATAATGTATTATATTTTCGGAGTAACTATAAGAACTACAAAAAAATGAATTTCACTATAATCAATTTCATCGTTTGTAGTTATAGGAAAAGTACTTTTAGTGCTTCCAAATTGCTGCGTTCTTGGTTTTTTTGAGATGCGTTAGCGATATCTCCGAAACCTGTGGACAAAAAAAAAAATGTTTTTCCTGTGAAAAACTACAAACGATTTAAAACGTATTTCAAAAAGAAAAAACCCAAATTTGCTTAAATTGCTTGGTTTTCGCACAATGTATTATATTTTCGGAGTAACTATAAAAACTACAAAAAAATGAATTTCACTATAGTCAATTTCATCGTTTGTAGTTATAGGAAAAGTACTTTTAGTGCTTCCAAATTGCTGCGTTCTTGGTTTTTTTGAGATGCGTTAGCGATATCTCCGAAACCTGTAGACCAAAAAAAAATTTTTTTTCGTATGAAAAACTACAAACGATTTAAAACGTATTTCAAAAACAAAAAAACCAAATTTACTTAAATTGCTAGGTTTCCGCACAATGTGTTATATTTTCGGAGTAACTATAAGAACTACAAAACAATGAATTTTACTACAATCAATCTCATCGATTGTAGTTATAGGAAATGTATTTTTAGTGCTTCCAAATTGCTGCGTTCTTGGTTTTTTTGAGATGCGTTAGCGATATCTCCGAAACCTGTGGACCAAAAAAAAAATTTTTTTCGTATGAAAAACTACAAACGATTTAAAACGTATTTCAAAAAGAAAAAAACCAAATTTAATTAAATTGCTTGGTTTCCGCACAATGTATTATATTTTCGGAGTAACTATAAGAACTACAAAAAAATTAATTTCA
The DNA here is from genome assembly GCF_040869045.1 of Eurosta solidaginis. Lineage (NCBI taxonomy): Eukaryota > Metazoa > Arthropoda > Insecta > Diptera > Tephritidae > Eurosta > Eurosta solidaginis. Next base: position 186,087,540 of record NC_090324.1, read on the forward strand.
CTACAATCAATTTCATCGTTTGTAGTTATAGGAAAAGTACTTTCAGTGCTTCCAAATTGCTGCGTTCTTGGTTTTTTTGAGATGCGTTAGCGATATCTCCGAAACCTGTGGACCAAAAAAAAAAATTTTTTTTTTCGTATGAAAAACTACAAACGATTTAAAACGCATTTCAAAAAGAAAAAACCCAAATTTGCTTAAATTGCTTGGTTTCCGCACAATGTATTATATTTTCGGAGTAACTATAAAAACTACAAAAAAATTAATTTCACTATAATCAATTCCATCGTTTGTAGTTATAGGAAAAGTACTTTTAGTGCTTCCAAATTGCTGCGTTCTTGGTTTTTTTGAGATGCGTTAGCTATATCTCCGAAACCTGTGAACCAAAAAAAAATTTTTTTTTCGTATGAAAAACTACAAACGATTTAAAACGTATTTCAAAAAGAAAAAACCCAAATTTGCTTAACTTGCTTGGTTTCCGCACAATGTATTATATTTTCGGAGTAACTATAAAAACTACAAAAGAATGAATTTCACTACAATCAATTTCATCGTTTGTAGTTATAGGAAAAGTACTTTTAGTGCTTCCAAATTGCTGCGTTCTTGGTTTTTTTGAGATGCGTTAGCGATATCTCCGAAACCTGTGGACCAAAAAAAAATTTTTTTTTTCGTATGAAAAAATATAAACGATTTAAAACGTATTTCAAAAAGAAAAAACCCAAATTTGCTTATATTGCTTGGTTTCCGCACAATGTATTATATTTTCGGAGTAACTATAAGAACTACAAAAAAATGAATTTCACTACAATCAATTTCATCGTTTGTGGTTATAGGAAAAGTACTTTTAGTGCTTCCAAATTGCTGCGTTCTTGGTTTTTTTGAGATGCGTTAGCGATATCTCCTAAACCTGTGGACCAAAAAAAAATTTTTTTTTCGTATGAAAAACTACAAACGATTTAAAACGTATTTCAAAAACAAAAAAACCAAATTTACTTAAATTGCTTGGTTTCCGCACAATGTATTATATTTTCGGAGTAACTAAAAGAACTACAAAAAAATGAATTTCTCTACAATCAATTCCATCGTTTGTAGTTATAGGAAAAGTACTTTTAGTGCTTCCAAATTGCTGCGTTCTTGGTTTTTTTGAGATGCGTTAGCGATATCTCCGAAACCTGTGGACCAAAAAAAAAATTTTTTTTCGTATGAAAAACTACAAACAATTTAAAACGTACTTCAAAAAGAAAAAATCCAAATATACTTAAATTGCTTGGTATCCGCAGAATGTATTATATTTTCGGAGTAACTATAAAAACTACAAAAAAATTAATTTCACTACAATTAATTTCATCATTTGTAGTTTGATAAGCCAAGTCAAAGGGCACTTGACTATCATCAATTCCACCCTTAAATACGCATGTGCATATGTACACAGAAGCCTGTGCCTGTCGATCAGCTTTTGAGCATTGTATCATTGAATACATATGTATGAAAATATGAACCAAATTACAAATGCACATACATACATATTCAATAATACTCCAAAGTAAAGGCAGATATAAATAAATACTTTGGTCGCTTTGATGCTGTGGCAGCGTCTTGAGATAAGAAGAAAAAACTTGCCGCTTGCTACGTTCTAAAGCGACCAAAGACTTTATGTAAATCCGCGTATACAGACATATATATATACATATGAATGCTCGTAGCAATTAGCCAACGAAATACAATAGGCACGAGCCAAATTATGTTTCGTCGGTGGTTAAAAGTGTTGCCGTTTGCAGCTTTAATCAACTGACAGCTAAAAGGGGAATTTATTATTAATACTAAAATAAAGGAATTTATTGCTCTTTTGCGACATAATGTTATTTTTCTTGGCAAAATTACTTTAATTCATTTCGCCCCTCCCATTTATTACTTTTTATCTATGAAAATAGTGTAAAATTCTTACTTTGTACTGACATGTGATAAACAAGTCAGCATATACAATATGACGTCACAGTGCGAATTCGGGCCAGAAACGGGTAAAACTCGACTTTTATGTATTAACTGCAACACAGCTGCTGAAAACTTGGTTGTTCGACTGCGCGAACAATTTTTCGACAGAATAAGATCAGGTTTTTCAAATAGCAAATTAAAATTTCCATAAGCTCTGCCAACTCGGCAATTCGGCATATTAGACAATTATTTGCAAAAATGTATATGAACAATGCATGAACATTTTAAGATTATATTGCTAATACGTTACTGGGCATTTATTGGGCAATATACTCGCATCTTTATTTGCATTTTTTACTACCACATTATTACTTCGATTAGGGCATATAAATAGTTTGGTATTATTTCATAGGAAAAGTGCCTAGTTATGGAAGTAGTTATGCGCGTTATAATGAAAGCCCTCAATATGCATCGAAGTTGGTATTTATAAAATCACAAACATTTTTCTTTTGACGATTTTATTAAATGCCATATTGCCAAATTGCATCACCAATTTGGACAACTTAAGAAGAAGCATTATGAATGAAAAAGAGGAAGCTAGTTTTCAGGATTTTGTGATTTACATTTGAACATATATATGTATGTATGTACACATGCTTGTGTGTAAGAATAATTTTTGTTGGAAGTGGTTGGTTGAATAGAAGTTTGTTTTTTTTTTTGAACATGAGAATGTACAAACATACATACATATGTTAGCTTATGCTTGGATATATTGGTATCAATGTGGTGGGTGTGAAGTGGAGTGAAGTGGGGTGTTGGTTGATCTTTAGTTTAAGAATATATGTGTGTGTTTGCATATATATCTAAGTTTGTTTATACGCGACGATCGTCATAGCAGATACATTACCATGTTCATACATTTCTTAGCTTACATATGAGCATACATACATATGTATGTACGTACATTTGCTTGAGCGTAAGAATCATTTTTGTTAGAAGGGGTATACTGAAATGAAGTTTGTTTTATTTTTGAATATATGAATTGTAAGCAACAATATTTACTTGCACATTCAAAAAATTTAATATACTTGTAATTTAAATCGAGAGAATTATTCAAAGAACCCATTTGCTGTGCAAAAATCATTGTTTGGAATACCCAACCGGATGTATTCGAATTTCCCAATTTTGCAATGTATTATATTTTCGTAGTAACTATAAGAACTACAAAAAAATGAATTTCACTACAATCAATTTCATCGTTTGTAGTTATAGGAAAAGTACTTTTAGTGCTTCCAAATTGCTGCGTTCTTGGTTTTTTTGAGATGCGTTAGCGATATCTCCGAAACCTGTGGAGTTAAAAAATTTTTTTTTTTCGTATGAAAAACTACAAACGATTTAAAACGTATTTCAAAAAGAAAAAACCCAAATTTGCTTAAATTGCTTGGTTTCCGCACAATGTATTATATTTTCGGATTAACTATAAGAACTACAAAAAAATGAATTTCACTACAATCAATTTCATCGTTTGTAGTTATAGGAAATGTACTTTTAGTTTTAGTTACTTTTGATAATTTGTAACATGGTACATTAATAGATGAGCAAATCGGTCTAAGTGGTGCGTGTGGTTTGTGAATTTTCGGAAGTCCGTAAAGTCTTGGAGCATTAGCAGCCGCGGATGTCAGCTGAAATTTTTGTTTTGCATCGAGTCTCCTTTGTTTGTAAAGATTATTTATAATTGTGTTATTCTTCCTCATCAGTTTTTGTGTGGGATCATTCCTAATTGTTTTGTATGTGTTTTTGTCGTTTAGCAACTCTTTCATTTTTAGTTCGTATTCATTTTTGTACATCATAACTGTCTTGTTGCCTTTGTCTGCATTTGTTATTATGATCTCGTTTCTGTGTTGGTTAAGGAATCTTTTGGTGTTTGTCGATGTTTTCAGTATAAACTTGTCCTTAGTGCAGTTTCTAATTTTTTGCTGAAAAGTATTGATTTTTGCCGCAATGTCACTTCTTACAGTATCTTTTTCCCTCTCGTCCTCAAAACTTTGTACGCATTGTTCCAAATCGGCGATTATTTCAATGGGTGAAAATGTTTTTCTTGACACTGGTAGGGCGAATTTGTTGCCAAGTGACAATAACCAACGCGACTCCTGCGGTACTTCAATGTTCGTATTGTTCACAAACCAATCTTCATTTAATCTCATGCCAAATTATATAGTATTCTTCGAAATTTGCTTCTGGAGTTTGTCGTTGTGTATACTTTGTGTGTTTGTGGCGATTTGTGTCGAAAAATGGTGGTGGTTCTCTATAATTTTTTCGTAATCTGTTTGCTGAAGTCTGTTTTGTAACGTTTCCTGTAAGTGCTTAACGGTCGTTGTGATAATTTTAATATTAATGTTTGATTCTTTTATTTCTAAGTTAACGACTTTCAGAAGAAAGCATTGTTCTAATTTCATAAGGTCTCGTCGTGTGGTGTCTAGTTTAAAGCAGTGTTGTATCGTTTTTGTCTTACCCTGTAAATGTGATGGAATGATGCCATAATCTTTGCACCGCAGTAAAAATTTTAGGTGCTCTTTTTGTTTAGCCAGTTTTTTGATGTTTTTGTTGTGTTGCTTTATTATGTAACAAATCTCTTCGTCGTATTTGTATTTGATGTGTTTGTAGAACTGCTTCATGTTGTTGTTTGTAATATTCCGCGTTTTTTTCCGGTTTTGCTCACCGTAAATATTTATATGTTGATTGGACCAAATTCTTTATGAAAATGTTTGCTGGGTTGGAGCTGTTTTGGTCGATATGTATAAAGAAAAAAACCAAGAGTTTTTTACTTTTCTCTTCTATGCATTTCGACGCATCCGCGTCATCATCAGGAAGGCTATTTATTTTCAAACAAACAACATGAAAATACAAAAGTAATCATTATTTTCAATAAACATTACAAATTCAACATTAAAACAATAACTCACAATAATTTAATTAGTTGTACAAACACAATAATATCACAGGACAATCAACACATTCATTTTTCTTATTTTCTATTTTTGTTTTTATCATTTTTTATTATTGCTGTATAAGCGCTATTTGTATTGTCAATGTCTTCTTTAAAATTCATGACATTCGTCATATGTTGTTGGATGCGGAGACTTTCCAGTGTCATCCTCCTTTTGCATCTTCTCTCAACATCTAAAATTTTTGCGTTCCCAAAATCAGCTGTATGGTCATTGTCAGTCAGTTGTTGAGAAAACGCGGTATTTGTTTTTCTGTTTTTTGCGTCCATTTCATGTTCGTGTATTCTCGTTCTCAATGCTCTTTTCGTTGTGCCAATGTAACATTTATTGCAGGCATTGTTGTTGTTACCGTTGCATTGAATTTTATATACTACATTGCATTGTTGTCCCTTGTCTATTTTGTCTTTTGTTTTCGTAAAGAAACGATTAAGTGTATTGTGTGGTTTGTGAGCAAATGTTATGTTGTCTTTTTTCATAATTCTCCTGAGCGATTGATTACTTGTTAGTCCGGGTATATAGGTAACTCCAATATAAGTTTTGTTTGTGTTTGCTTCTGTTTGTCCATTTGATGAATTAGGGTGGTCCATTTCTTGTGTCGTATTAATTATAAGCTTTTCTATTAGAGTATTCGGGTAGCTATTTTTGAAGAGAATATTTTTTATTTTCTTCTTGTTTTCTTCTATGAAATCACCGTCACTTAGAAGATGTATTTTCCTTATTAGACTTGTTGCTGTGTTAATTTTCTGCTTCCATGGACGATTGGAGTGATAATCGATCGTTTGTAGTTATAGGAAGAGTACTTTTAGTGCTTCCAAATTGCTGCGTTCTTGGTTTTTTTGAGATGCGTTAGCGATATCTCCGAAACCTGTGGACCAAAAAAAATTTTTTTTTTCGTATGAAAAACTACAAACGATTTAAAACTTATTTCAAAAATAAAAAAATCAAATTTAATTAAATTGCTTGGTTTCCGCACAATGTATTATATTTTCGGAGTAACTATAGGAACTACAAAAAAATTAATTTCACTACAATCAATTTCATCGTTTGTAGTTATAGGAAAAGTACTTTCAGTGCTTCCAAATTGCTGCGTTCTTGGTTTTTTTGAGATGCGTTAGCGATATCTCCGAAACCTGTTGACCAAAAAAAAAAAAAATTTTTTTTTCCTGTGAAAAACTACAAACGATTTAAAACGTATTTCAAAAAGAAAAAACCCAAATTTGCTTAAATTGCTTGGTTTCCGTACAATATATTATATTTTCGGAGTAACTATAAAAACTACAAAAAAATGAATTTCACTATAGTCAATATCATCGTTTGTAGTTATAGGCAAAGTACTTTTAGTGCTTCCAAATTGCTGCGTTCTTGGTTTTTTTGAGATGCGTTAGCGATATCTCCGAAACCTGTGGACCAAAAAAAAAATTTTTTTTCGTATGAAAAACTACAAGCGATTTAAAACGTATTTCAAAAACAAAAAAACCAAATTTTCTTAAATTGCTTGGTTTCCGCACAATTTCGGATTCGTTAGCGATATCTCCGAAACCTGTGGACCAAAAAAAAATTTTTTTTTCGTATGAAAAATTACAGACGATTTAAAACGTATTTCAAAAAGAAAAAACCCAAATTTGCTTAAATTGCTTGGTTTCCGCACAATGTATTATATTTTCGGAGTAACTATAAGAACTACAAAAAAATGAATTTCACTACAATCAATTTCATCGTTTGTGGTTATAGGAAAAGTAATTTTAGTGCTTCCAAATTGCTGCGTTCTTGGTTTTTTTGAGATGCGTTAGCGATATCTCCGAAACCTGTGGACCAAAAAAAAATTTTTTTTCGTATGAAAAACTACAAACGATTTAAAACGTATTTCAAAAACAAAAAAACCAAATTTACTTGAATTGCTTGGTTTCCGCACAATGTATTATATTTTCGGAGTAACTAAAAGAACTACAAAAAATGAATTTCACTACAATCAATTTCATCGTTTGTAGTTATAGGAAAAGTACTTTTAGTGCTTCCAAATTGCTGCGTTCTTGGTTTTTTTGAGATGCGTTAGCGATATCTCCGAAACCTGTGGACCAAAAAAAAAATTTTTTTTCGTATGAAAAACTACAAACGATTTAAAACGTATTTAAAAAAGAAAAAAACCAAATTTACTTAAATTGCTTGGTTTCCGCAGAATGTATTATATTTTCGGGGTAACTATAAAAACTACAAAAAAACTAATTTCACTACAATTAATTTCATCATTTGTAGTTTGATAAGCCAAGTCAAAGAGCACTTGACTAGCATCAATTCCACCCTTAAATACGTATGTGCATATTTACACAGAAGCCTGTGCCTGTCGATCAGCTTTTGAGCATTGTATCATTGAATATATATGTATGAAAATATGAACCAAATTAGGAATGTACATACATACATATTCAATAATACTCCAAAGTAAAAGCAGATATAAATAAATACTTTGGTCGCTTTGATTCTGTGGCAGCGTCTTGAGATAAGAAGAAAAAAACTTGCCGCTTGCTACGTTCTAAAGCGACCAAAGACTTTATGTAAATCCGCGTATACAGACATATATATATACATATGAATGCTCGTAGCAATTTGCCAACGAAATACAATAGGCACGAGCAAAATTGTGTGTCGTCGGTGGTTAAAAGTGTTGCCGTTTGCAGCTTTAATCAACTGACAGCTAAAAGGGGAATTTATTATTAATACTAAAATAAAGGAATTTATTGCTCTTTTGCGACATAATGTTATTTTTCTTGGCAAAATTACTTTAATTCATTTCGCCCCTCCCATTTATTACTTTTTATCTATGAAAATAGTGTAAAATTCTTACTTTGTACTGACATTTGATAAACAAGTCAGCATATACAATATGACGTCACAGTGCGAATTCGGGCCAGAAACGGGTAAAACTCGACTTTTATGTATTAACTGCAACACAGCTGCTGAAAACTTGGTTGTTCGACTGCGCGAACAATTTTTCGACAGAATAAGATCAGGTTTTTCAAATAGCAAATTAAAATAAGCTCTGCCAACTCGGCAATTCGGCATATTGGAAAATTATTTACAAAAATGTATATGAACAATGCATGAAAATTTTTAGATTATATTGCTAATACGTTACTGGGCATTTATTGGGCAATATACTCGCATCTTTATTTGCATTTTTTACTACCATATTACTTCGATTAGGGCATATAAATAGTTTGGTATTATTTCATAGGAAAAGTGCCTAGTTATGGAAGTAGTTATGCGCGTTATAATGAAAGCCCTCAATATGCATCGAAGTTGGTATTTATAAAATCACAAACATTTTTATTTTGACGATTTTATCAAATGCCATATTGCCAAATTGCATCACCAATTTGGACAACTTAAGAAGAAGCATTATGAATGAAAAAGAGGAAGCTAGTTTTCAGGATTTTGTGATTTACATTTGAACATACATATGTATTAGGGTGTCCCTTATTTTTAGAAGTCTTTTTTTTGTAACGCATACCCATCAGATCGGTTCTTCTTAATCCAATATACTCAATAAAAAATTATAAGCTCATTACGAAAACTCTAAACCGTGCCGAATTACTTTGGAAACAAGTTGGTTCAGGTTCAACGGTTAACATTCGATCAAATTCTTTTTATTTGAAATGAGGTGTTCTATAAACAATTTGTGTGCGGGTTCAAACCCTCCCCGTAGGACTCGATTTTCTATGGAAAAAGACAAAAAAAAGGCAATTTTACTGGCAAAAGAACTCTTTGAAAGCCAAATACCACCAAATACCACGCAAATGCTCTTTCGAAACAACAAATTGTTCCATATGGATCACATTGTTATTAAATTTTCATGTTAAATGTTCATCCGTCAGTGGCGCCACCTTCTGTATTAGAACAACAACGCAACGCAGTGCAGCTTTATACAGAAATATAGCCCGGCTACATTCAAAACGACGACTGCGAACGACAACGGCGAAAAACTGAAGCTTGACGATAATTGCCGCCAAGCACCGACGACTGATTATAATGAAAGCGACAACGACAGTTCTGCATTAGCTCAAACAACAAAAAATTTAGAAAAAAGTATTGCATGTGTTAAAAAAATTTATAACAAATCAATTTCAACACATATTTAAGGCTATTTGCATTTATTTTGATTTTTATTCACAAAAAGAAAAAAGGACGCCACGACCGTCGCCTGTCAAAATAGAAATAGATCTAATCTAGCGACAGCGGCATTCATGGTTAATTGCCGCTTTGTCGTGTCATACCCAAAAAATTCCTCCCCATAAGAACATGTGTAAAAATAATTTGACAGATGCCGCACCGTCGTTGTTGTCTTGAATCTGTTTTCCCTAATACGCTAGCTTTTTCCAAATAAAAACAATTTGATAATATTAGGCCAACTGATTTGGTGGCGTTTCTTATTAATAGAAAAAAATTTCTACATAACTGTTCGTTCAAATAAGACGTGCACGGATTATTATTCTTGAGTTGTCGGGTTTTTCATTTCGAAAATGTCAGTGGAACTAAGAAGCAATAAAAACAGTATATTACTGGTGGGTGAGATTAATCACCAAATAACAGGCGCAAAATTACCGTCGAATCGTCAAATTCTTGCGGTTCTGTTTTTCAACATTCGCGAAATAAAGTTAAATATTAGTGAAAGTGCAAATCTTGTGGCTCGGGAGTGCATTATATTCTGGGAAAAAGCTTTGTGGATCTTTATCAGTTCTGGCGAGAGCTACAAAAAAATTGTAAAAAGATACCGGATTTTTATAAACGTCGCGAGGAGGAGTTTCAACAGGATTGGGATAATTTATTCGATATCGCACATGCTGATGCTCTCAACAGAATTAAAATAGAAGAAGATAAAGTATTCTTACGTAAACAGAGAGAGCCAGGCCGCCCAGGTTGCTTAATGGGTGTAGACAAAAAGTTGGCTGTAATTGAAGAAAAGACAAGGTTAAGACAACTAGCAAAAGAGAAATATAGATTAAAACAAATGCCCTCAGATGCCGTATCGACATCTGTTGCTGCTTTCAAGGATATGACACATACAGAATTACATGACCAATCTGCAAGCTCTGAAGAAAGTCTGAACGAACCGACTCCTTCCACTCCTCAATCAATTCGTTCTTTAAGTGCAGTAGCAAAAAGAGGAAGAAAAAATTTCATCACGCCAAAATTGGTTGCGACTTTAGACAGATGTCAACTCAGCATTCGAGATTCTGTTTATGTAGTTCAAGCTGTAGTGGAAGCACTAGGTCTTAACTGTGACGATTACCCAATCAACAAATCCTCTATTCAACGCATTCGAACGCAAATGAGAAAACATAGAGCAGAATCCATTAAATCTGATTTTCAGAATAACATACCCGAAGTTGTTGCTGTTCATTGGGATGGAAAACTGTTACCTAGTCTCAACATAAAAAGCTCTAAAGAAGAACGCTTGCCAATCGTTATTTCGTTTGAAGAGAAAGAACAAATTCTTGCAGTCCCGAAATTAGAGAGCTCTTCCGGCAAAAATCAAGCAAATGCAGTACTAAATACGCTAAATGATTGGAACCTTAATGATAAGGTACAAATGATGTGCTGTGATACGACAGCATCTAATACAGGTCGCTTGAATGGAGCTTGTGTGCTTTTGGAGCAAGCATTAGAAAGATAATTGTTACTTTTTGCTTGTCGTCATCATGTTTACGAACTTGTGCTCAAAAGTGTATTTCAAACTAAAATCCAAGAGGACAGTACCAGTCCCGAGATTCCACTATTTAAAAAGTTCAAAGATAACTGGAAGAATGTTAATCCTAATGCTATCGAACCCTGCTCTAATTTCGTAAAACAACACTTTTGTGAGACGATGATAAATGAATTGGTGGAGTTTTATTACAACGAACTGGAGAAGTCAATTGTACGAGATGATTATCGGGAACTGATTGAACTAGCTATTATTTTTTTGGGAGGAAACTCTGAGAATAAAATTAAAATCAGACCTCCAGGCGCATTGCATCAAGCTCGGTGGATGGCAAGAGCTATTTACTCTATAAAGATATGTTTGTTGCAGTCTCAATTTAAAATGAGCGTCAAGGACGAACAAGCGCTTAGGGATATTTCTTTATTCATTGTGACAGTTTATGTTAAGCCCTGGCTAAGATGCAGTTTAGCAGTAAAAGCGCCGAATCAAGACTTACTCTTTTTAAAGACCCTGAAGGATTACGAAAGAGTTGACAAGTTGATTTCCAAAGCAGCTTTAGGAAAATTCAGTCACCACCTGTGGTATTTATCAGAAGAAATAATCCTGCTATAAATTTTTGACGAAGACGTTGATGAACAAACCAAGAAGAACATTGTAATTAACTTAAAAAGAGAAAGCTTTGATGATTCCGGAAAGAGATACGTTCCATCGAAGGATGAAACGTTGATATCTTTATATGGTGAATATTTATTCATATGTATTAAGCTATGCTCACTATTTACTAAACGCTAAACTTTTGTTCTTGTTTTAGAAAAATCTTTGAGTGATTTCATCACTATTAGAAGCAAAAATATATTTTCGAGGCTAAAAGTTGACTGCAGTTTCCTTCAGGAAAATATATCTTCGTGGGAAGAAAACGTGGCCTATATAGAAGCAAAAAAGAAGATTTTGTGCTTAAAAGCAGTTAATGACACAGCTGGAAGAGCTGTTAAACTTATGCAAGACTTTCATGGTTTGATAACCGCAGAAGAAGAACAAAAGCAGTTCCTTTTACGCTGTGTGCAAGAACATAGAGATATGTATCCAGATTGTAAAAAACAGACTTTAAAAAGAAAATGTTCTGAGTAATCCTATTAACAATATTTAAATTAAACAATCTTTAATACAAATTTCTATTATTAAACAAAGCAATGAACATTTTCGTTGATCTAGCTACTAGATGAAGAAAGAAACTGCTATTTTTGAGGCCCTGTCGGCACGGGTTAAAGTTTACGTGGAAAGTTAAAATTTGTTATTTAAGCAGAGGTTTGTATACTGAACCGAATTAGAGGGTATGCGTTTTGATAATTGCAAAACGAAATATTTCGTTCATATAAGGGACACCCTAATATGTATGTATGTACACATGATTGTGCGTAAGAATAATTTTTGTTGGAAGTGGATGGATTAATCGAAGTTTTTTTTTTTTTTTTTGAACATGTGAATGTACAAACATACATATGTTAGCTTATGCTTGGACATATTGGTATCAATGTGGTGGGTGTGAAGTGGAGTGAAGTGGGGTGTTGGTTGATCTTTAGTTTAAGAATATATGTATGTGTTTGCATATATATCTAAGTTTGTTTATACGCTACGATCGTCATAGCAGATACATTACCATGTTCATACATTTCTTAGCTTACATATGAGCATACATACATATGTATGTACGTACATTTGCTTGAGCGTAAGAATAATTTTTGTTAGAAGGGGTATCCTGAAATGAAGTTTGTTTTATTTTTGAACATATGAGTTGTAAGCAACAATATTTACTTGCACATTCAAAAACTTTAATATGCTTGTAATTTAAATCGAGAGAATTATTCAAAGAACCCATTTGCTGTGCAAAAATCATTGTTTGGAATACCCAACCGGGTGTATTCGAATTTCCCAATTTTGCAATGTATTATATTTTCGTAGTAACTATAAGAACTACAAAAAAATGAATTTCACTACAATCAATTTCATCGTTTGTAGTTATAGGAAAAGTACTTTTAGTGCTTCCAAATTGCTGCGTTCTTGGTTTTTTTGAGATGCGTTAGCGATATCTCCGAAACCTGTGGACTTAAAAAATTTTTTTTTTTCGTATGAAAAACTACAAACGATTTAAAACGTATTTCAAAAAGAAAAAACCCAAATTTGCTTAAATTGCTTGGTTTCCGCACAATGTATTATATTTTCGGAGTAATTATAAGAACTACAAAAAAATGTGTTTCACTACAATCAATTTCATCCTTTTTAGTTACAGGAAATGTACTTTTAGTGCTTCCAAATTGCTGCGTTCTTTGTTTTTTTGAGATGCGTTAGCGATATCTCTGAAGCCTGTGAACCAACAAAATAAATTTTTTTTCCTATGAAAAACTGCATACGATATAAAACGTATTTCAAAAAGAAAAAACCCAAATTTGCTTAAGTTGCTTGGTTTCCGCACAATGTATTATATTTTCGGAGTAACTATAAGAACTACAAAAAAAATGAATTTCACTATAATCAATTTCATCGTTTGTAGTTATAGGAAAAGTACTTTTAGTGCTTCCAAATTGCTGCGTTCTTGGTTTTTTGTGAGATAAGTTAGCGATATCTCCGAAACCTGTGGACCAAAAAAAAAATTTTTTTTCGTATGAAAACCTACAAACGATTTAAAACGTATTTCAAATAGAAAAAAAATCAAATTTAATTAAATTGCTTGGTTTCCGCACAATGTATTATATTTTCGGAGTAACTATAAGAACTACAAAAAAATTAATTTCAATACAATCAATTTCATCGTTTGTAGTTATAGGAAAAGTAATTTCAGTGCTTCCAAATTGCTGCGTTCTTGGTTTTTTTGAGATGCGTTAGCGATATCTCCGAAACCTGTGGACCAAAAAAAAAAAATTTTTTCCTGTGAAAAACTACAAACGATTTAAAACGTATTTCAAAAAGAAAAAACCCAAATTTGCATAAATTGCTTAGTTTCCGCACAATGTATTATATTTTCGGAGTAACTATAAAAACTACAAAAAAATGAATTTCACTATAGTCAATTTCATCGTTTATAGTTATAGGAAAAGTACTTTTAGTGCTTCCAAATTGCTGCGTTCTTGGTTTTTTTGAGATGCGTTAGCGATATCTCCGAAACCTGTGGACCAAAAAAAAAATTTTTTTTCGTATGAAAAACTACAAACGATTTAAAACGTATTTCAAAAACAAAAAAACCAAATTTACTTAAATTGCTTGGTTTCCGCAAAATGTATTATATTTTCGGATAAACTATAAGAACTACAAAAAAATGAATTTCACTACAATCAATTCCATCGTTTGTAGTTATAGGAAATGTACTTTTAGTGCTTCCAAATTGCTGCGTTCTTGGTTTTTTTGAGATGCGTTAGCGATATCTCCGAAACCTGTCGACAAAAAAAAAAATTTTTTTTCCTATGAAAAACTACAAACGATTTAAAACGCATTTCAAAAAGAAAAAACCCAAATTTGCTTAAATTGCTTGGTTTCCGCACAATGTATTATATTTTCGGAGCAACTATAAAAACTACAAAAAAATTAATTTCACTATAATCAATTTCATCGTTTGTAGTTATAGGAAAAGTACTCTAGTGCTTCCAAATTTCTGCGTTCTTGGTTTTTTTGAGATGCGTTAGCGATATCTCCGAAACCTGTGGACCAAAAAAAAAATTTTTTTTTTCCTATGAAAAACTACAAACGATTTAAAACGTATTTCAGAAAGAAAAACCCAAATTTGCTTAAATTGCTTGGTTTCCGCACAATGTATTATATTTTCGGAGTAACTATAAAAACTACAAAAAAATGAATTTCACTACAATCAATTTCATCGTTTGTAGTTATAGGAAAAGTACTTTTAGTGCTTCCAAAGTGCTGCGTTCTTGGTTTTTTTGAGATGCGTTAGCGATATCTCCGAAACCTGTGGACCAAAAAAAAATTTTTTTTCGTATGAAAAACTACAAACGATTTAAAACGTATTTCAAAAAGAAAAACCCCAAATTTGCTTAAATTGCTTGGTTTCCGCACAATGTATTATATTTTCGGAGTAACTATAAAAACTACAAAAAAATGAATTTCACTACAATCAATTTCATCGTTTGTAGTTATAGGAAAAGTACTTTTAGTGCTTCCAAATTGCTGCGTTCTTGGTTTTTTTGAGATGCGTTAGCGATATCTCCGAAACCTGTGGACCAAAAAAAAAAAAAAAATTTTTTCGTATGAAAAACTACAAACGATTTAAAACGTATTTCAAAAAGAAAAAAACCAAATTTACTTAAATTGCTTGGTTTCCGCACAATGTATTATATTTTCGGAGCAAATATAAGAACTACAAAAAAATGAATTTCACTACAATCAATTGCATCGTTTGTAGTTATAGAAATCACAAAAAAAATTTGGATTTTTTCAAAGCGGGTTCCAGCGTGATGCAGCTGAAGAATGGAAATGACAAAGTGACAATATCTGTCGCTATTGTTTCAGCGAAGCTACATATGTAGGTATCCATGCGTTTGTGTATATTAATTATGTTGGTACATACATACATGTCTGTTTGTATTATAAGTTCATCCTCTAATATTGAAAAGCCAATGCGACAGTTATTTACATTTTTAAATGGTAAGGTAATAATCGAATTTAAAGTAAATGTATTTGCAAGTGTTGCTGACCTACAGCAACATGCAGGGTGTGTCGTTAGGTGACCCAACACATGAAAACAGCAAATATTTTTCCACAGTACGAAGTTTATATACAACATAAAAACCGGAAATTTGCCTAATTATCTAAATTTAACTACGAGGTTCATAACAAAAATACTAGGCAGAGAAATGATTTTAAATTACCTAATTACAAAACGGTGTCTGAAAAAAATAGTATATGCAAATAATAGATGTGTCATTATTTTACAAATCAAACAGCCTTTGAGATTTCATAATTTTGATTCGGCTCAAACTTTTTTTTTAAGTTGCTCGCACGAAATAAGCAAATACCCGTATCAGGATTTCCTCGAAAAATTTGTTTTTTTCAGAGATCTGCATGTGCTCAGATTCGATGGGTAAGCAAACTTGCCCACATTCAAAATTCTATATCTTTGGTTCCACTCGTCGCATCTTATTAATTTTTGTTTTATTTTGAAGGTAACAATATTTAATTTATAACTGCGTCAAAAAAATATTTAATTTTATAAATAATGAATAAAAAATTAATTTTTTAAATAAAAAATGTGCAAAGATAAACAATAGCTGGCCATGGGAAAAACACGGACTCTCTAAATTGTCCTTGTGCTTTGTTGATTATAATTGCAATGCAAGGCGTACAGGAAACTGTAAGAGCTTAAACTGGAATGGCAAATCTGTAGGAATCATTGGGATGCGTGGTATGAGCACATTGTCACCTTTGCTTTAATCGCTGATGATTGTTGCTTCGATTACATTAATTTCTTAACGCAAAGCCTGGTTCCATTGCACAATTTTGGTGGGTCTAAATTCAGCAGAAGCATTATTGGTGAGCCAATTTTCAAAGTTAATATTTGCGCAGAGACATTCCAGGTGGCTCTAAAGAGTTTAGAAATTCAATTGGATAATTCGCAATTTGATCTTCATATGTAAAAGTGTCGTTCGTCACTTCACCAGGAATTGGGTTTTGAATGCGATCATTGATTTTGTTAACATGGGCATTTTTGGCAGCTAAGATTGCTCGTTCGCACAGCCAAACAAAATTTTAATTTAAAATTCTTAATTCTGAAATATGGAAAACATTCGTCGTGATCGAGGGACCCTATAGCAAAAATTTGGTGATGATTGAAGTGTGGGCAATACGTTTCCATAGGGAACACACACACAGAATTTGATTTTGAAAGAAGATGTAGATAGACTAAAGCTAACACATTTTTTTAACGACGGCAAACAGGAATAACAGCCAAAAGTCCAAAAGGAATAACAGCCAAACTCAACAATGTAGTCAAACATTAGGCGTTAAAATAACCTAAGTTTGTATGGCCGCCATACTTCTGAAAAGTCTCATTTGTAGGGAAGGTGCCACGCCCCTTTTTTTCCAATTCCACATTTTACTGGAGGTGTTAGGACTTAACGTCATATAGCTCCTTACCAATTTTCATTATCCTACCTTTACTACATCCAGAGATATGCAGTATGATATATTCCATTTGTATGGGAGGTGCCACGCCCCCTTTTTCCCAATTCCACATTTTCTTGACGGTGTTAGGGATTGACCTCATATAACTTCTCACTGAATTTCAATGTTCTGGCATGTATACCTTCAGAGTTATGCAGTACCAAAGATTCCATTTGTATGTGAAGTGCCACGCCCCTTTTATATATCGAAATTATTTTTAGCCTAAAACCTTCGTGTTGATCGAAGGAACCTATAGCCAAAATTTGGTGATGATTGAAGTTTGGGAAATACGTTTCCATAGCGAACACACACACACACACAGAATTGATTTTTATATGGAATATGGCTAAACCGATTTGGGATTTCAAAATCAACTAACCATCATCTCTCCTTCCTGTATCTTTCCCAAAAATTTCAAGGCAATCTTTCTATCCGTTCTCGAGTTATGGAGTGACAATCAAAATGTACACTTCTTTTTATATATATAGATGCGATACACTTTCGTCTAAAAACCCCTTTTTACTTTAAGTTGAACAATTTTGTGGTTCAAAAGATATTAACTCATTTCTGACCTGACCTCGAGCAACTTGCTTACATTTACTTGCGGAAGGTACGTGCTACAATTGTATACAGCCAACGCCTGCCTGTGTATGCATGCATGGTCAACTTACCCAATAAACATTTTGGTCAATTCTCAGTTTGAGATACATTTGAGAATCAGTCCATTTCTCACATTTCAAACGTTAGTTTTCAAATGCATTAAAAATAACCGTTGATAGCGTTCTCAAGCTAAAAGGCTAATTTTTAATACGGAATTTTTCTTTATTTTCAAATTGAGAATTTTTGGATTCTCAACTTTTTCTCAAACGATAATAAAGCGAAACGAAATGGAATCCAATCACTCTAATTTAATTGTTTCTTCAGTGTTACCTACGCTGTAAAAGAAGTACCCAGTTTTAATAATAAGAGTTCTTTTTTATGAGTTTTGACAAATATTTTAAATTTTCTTTATTCATTTTATTCAAAAAAGTATATCAATACAAAAAATGGTTACATGCCAGTTTTTCAACCATCTTTCTCTTTTATTAAAATATACTGTAACAAATATGTATATATTTTATATTGTTTAATGTTGATAGATACGTGAATAAAAAAATTAAAATTATATTATAAAAAAATTTTTATTTCATGAAAATCAAAAAAATAAGCATTTAAATTCAATGTTACAAAAAAGCATAGGATGTAGAGAAACTCCCGCTAGTAATATATACATGGTGAATACATTCTCTTTTATTAAAATATACTGTAACAAATATGTATATATTTTATATTGTTTAATGTTGATAGATACGTGAATAAAAAAATTAAAATTATATTATAAAAAAATTTTTATTTCATGAAAATCAAAAAAATAAGCATTTAAATTCAATGTTACAAAAAAGCATAGGATGTAGAGAAACTCCCGCTAGTAATATATACATGGTGAATACATTAAAATATTATTTCGTGTTGATTAAGTACACATATAAGTAAACAAAAAACTTGGGCACAAAAATTTAAGGTTGCAAACAAAAGTGCAGATGAGGTACAAAGTTCCCATTAGTGACATGTATACAAGCCTAACATGTGTGTGTTCATCTACAAAAAAATTATTACTGGAAGTTACGAATTTCTGTCATTGCTCATACAAAACATCAACAATTAGTAAATTCTAGTAACAATTTTTTTGTAAATGAACAGGCTTATTATTTCACATAAATAAAAAAAAAATTACATAAAAGTTACAAAAAATGCATATCAGCTAGAAAAACTCCTAGAGTTACACATACAAATGTTCTTTCAATTTAGTTGAAGAAGTGAAAAGAATTTAATACAAAAATTTAAATTACATTTTCGTAGTTCAAAAATACAACAGAAATATCCTGCGTTTTTAAGAAAAAGGGAACATTAAATAATAAATAAATAAATGAATTAAATGCATCTAATAATTATTATATATAGATTATAATCTATTGCAAGCTGGTATTCTTCTGTTTTTCGTATTCAACCTTTTTATTTAGCCTAGCACTAGCGTGTGGGAAGAAGTTGATTGTCGCCCGTTCAAACTCACTGTCGTTGGCCACATTAGGAAATTTGAGACAAAAGGCTTCTAAATATATTCAATAAAATAACTAAAGCCACAACATATGCTCATACGCGTAATTACGTTTCAGTGCTCCTGTTACACTTAGCGCCCTAGCTGGTGTCTTTGTTTTAGTTCCTTGCCAGGAATACGATTGCGCAACATTGTCAGTTATTATTTTGCGCCAAGCCATTTTTATGAATTTAGTTGTACTTGCACAGATGATGGTCTGCAGTTCGGCCACCTGGAAAAAATAAACATGTATAAAATAGCTGCATTTTAATTGAATAGCTAAATTGTTAGGATATTCACCAAACCGTTATATTTATTCTCAGAGCTTTGAATTTTTGCTTCAAATTCGGAAAATTCATGCACTTCTGAAAAAGGTTTTTGCGGTATAATCTTCTTCCTTTTTACAGTTCCAGAACTAGCGCCTAATTTAACTTCTTCCAATACCCTCTTTAACAACTTTTGTGTTGATTGATTTTCTGAAATTATTGAATTTATAGATATGTATGAATATTAGAAAAATAGTTGCATGAAATAATTATATATATGGAAAGTACGCCTCGTTTCAAGATTTTCTACTTGGGTGTTGCCACCAATGTGATTTGTTTTTATAAGTATTAAGCAAGATATGCCAATAGGGGTATATAGGGGTATGAAAGATATTTTAAGTCGTATACAAATTAATGTACTTTCAAGAAGGATTATCATTATATATACACGGTTTGACTGATTTTAAGTAAGGACAGTATTCTTCATTCCAAAATTTTTTTAACTGTTCAATCAAATTTTTCACAATATTTTCGAGTATTCCTTTTTTCCATACAACGTAAGGACAAAATTTAAATTCTTTATACTAAAGTTATTTTAAAAATTGCATACTCCAAAATGTTATGAAAAACCTGACTAAAAATATAAAAGGGATTCAAGTTGAACATATCGCACACTAATTCAAAAAATTTTAATAAATAAATAAACAAATATTACCCTTTGATAAATTTGTTCTCCATTCGTCTATTTTCTTGTCTAAGGCATCAATATTCCTATTCAAATTATCCAAATCTGAAAAATGAACGGTAATAGACTATTAGTATAAACAATTTCAAATAAACAATTAATAGTCAAAAACCCTATCTTGTTTGGTAACTCCAGTAGACAAAAATGTGCTGTTAAAATCCATCTATGAGTGAACAAGTGCTAAAAATGCGAATTCGGTATTTTCAAAGTTATGAAATAAAATTACTTTTTTTGATATTTCATCTACTGCTCAAATCGATCACTGGAAAAGTCTAAAGTGGCGCAACAATAAATATTAAAGTTTGATGACTTTATTGGTGTAATAAAAAGATCATTTAAATTTTTGATCTCCAAAGATATTACTTTTGGAACAGAATTTTTATAAATAATACTTATTATCATGAATATTTTTTTGTTTACGCTATAAAAGTTGTCAGGATTTTTTATGGATAAATAAAATAAATTTGTATTAATTGAGTTTACTGGCCGATTTCGTAATTTTTCCTTTTCAATTTTTTCCGTAACACTTTCATTACAGAACAAGCTTTCCTCTACTAAACGATTATAAATCTGTGCAGCAATATGGTTTTTCTTTCTACATTTTCGTTTTAATTTAGACAAAAAGTTTTCAAATTTAAATGCGCTTACAGATTCTAAATCGCCAAAGTTTAATGCATCACTGTGTAAATGAGTAAGGCAATGAAAATTAAATGTTAAAAAAGAATCATCATAAAGCCTAGAGACATTTTTAACGAATTCATTTAAAATAATTTTGGCACATTCATTATTTTCCGAACATGATTTTTTATCAAGTAAAATTTGAATACCCAAACTAAGTAACAAGAAATGGTGGTACCGTTTGGCGTCTAAGATATCGGCAAGTAAAAAAAACTCCAGTAATAATAGAAATTGCCTCAATTCTGTGGCCTTAAATCTTTCAATTTCCTTTAAGGTACGTGGACGTCGGGCGAACTCCCTAGGTACCTTATTACTCAAAAATAATATTTTAGAATTTAATGCATCAATCTGTCCAGATTTTAATGAATACGGCTCATTTCTTTGTTTAACCCAACCTACAAGCAAAGTTTTCATCATACCAAGGCATATCACATGCATGTAGTCATATGGGAAGGATTTTACAACATCAATTGGCAATTTCTCAATGGCGGTTTGTTCTATTATTCTGTGATGATTTATATCAGACCTTAGGCGGAAATCTGAGTATGTTCTACTACTATTCATTTCATGATGAAAGATCATTCTATGGCCTTTACTATCCCCTTTCTGCGTACACTTTACGCAACAAAAATAACCCGTATGTCCCTTAACACCCAATATATACGATCTCTCTGGAGCATCACAAACAAAAGAGCGACAGTGAATTGAATAATGCTTGCCATTGAAATCTAAACCTTGTTTCATTAAGTGCAACATTTCATCTACAAAACGTTGCAAGTATATATTTGGGCACAGTACCTTGCTATTTCCGCAATAAGCACCTACGACCATAAAAACCGGGTCCCCATTCACGTTTATTAAAATGGGCCATGCCTGCAAATTGGAACTTTTTGCTAGTGGAAGACCGTCAACATTTATGTTGAGGTGGATTTCAGAAGATATGAACGATTTTCTCATTAAAAAATCTGTAAGGGAATCTTCAACACCGTAGTGGAAATATCCTCCTGATCCCATTTTTTCCACTGGCGGTATCTTGGAAGTACATTTCAATGTCCTGCCATCTTTAGGAATGCCAGTAATATATTTCCGAAGTATTCCTAACAAACCATTAGTTGCATCAGTGGAAATATTAAAATGGACGGCCCATCCAGCAAGCTCTTCTCGTATAACACTTTCCATTTCACTTTCTGCATCAATGTCAGATTCCGAATAGTCGCAATCCACACTTTCTGAATCACTTCGATCATAAATAACACTATTGGAAATAGAAGAGCCTTCGCCTAAGGTGGCGCCTACTCCTGAACTTTCTATTATTCCCGGTGCTACTGTTGTGCCACTTTCGGTAAGCAAATTTATTATTTGCTTCACTTCACTTTGAACTCGTTTAGATTTATGCATAATGTAGTACAATATCACTTAATATTATTAAAATGTATATATACTTCCTTATTTTTTCACTTTATGTCCAACTTCACTCAATAAATTCGCTTGTTTACATTTCCAGCTAAATTAAGCATATCTCAAACCATTCTCAAGTTGAAAAACAACGTTTGAGAAAAAGTTGAGAGAATATTTAGTTTCGAATGATTAATAATGCTGAATATCAAACTGAGAATTAATGTTTTTTCGAACAGTTGAGAGAAAAAAAATGTTCAAGTATGTCTCAAATTATTCTCAAGTTGAAGACCGACGTTTGAGAAAAAGTCGAGAAAATATATTGTTTCAAATTATGAAAAATGTTGAATATCAAACATTTGAGATTTTTGTTTTCAGTGTTTGTTGGGTAACTACAGCATACATACATATGTATATGTACTTGTAGAAAAACCTAATAATCACTTAGCAGGTAGCTAGTATTTGTGTTTTAACAAATCATTATTGTAGTACAATAGGCAATAAATACAAATAAAAAAAACAGTTTCTATTTTGTTTAGTTATTTTTAAAATATATTTACATATATTATTGAAAATAAAATAGGAATGAACACTTGAAAACCGTCGTAAGAATATATATATATGTGTATGTGTGTTTAGATACTACATGTAACAATATAAAAAATTCGTATTCGAAAATATAATTTAATAATTGCTAATAATATAGGATAAGTTATAAATTATAATACTTATTTTTGTAAAATTAAGATTTCAAAAGTTATTTTTAAATTATTATATTTTATTATTATAAGTAGAAAATGAGCAAGGTGTATTGAACTTATTCAGTCTAATATATAAACAAACTTATACAATATCTGTTTTACGAAAATAACAAACTTAGTCATGAAGACGGCAATTGATGTACTAATTAATTACTATAAACTGTTAAAACCAGCTTAACAATAATTTTTAATTTCATTTAAATTTATACATATTTCATAATAATTATTTCATAACTCGAACTACAACTGAATGATCATCCAAAGAAAAAAACTTTGCTTTTACTGTTCCTGCTGCCACTGCAATCATGCAGTGGTATGTCAACATCCCTTTTACTGCTACTGCCTTTTTAAATCTACATAGCTCCAAGGTTCTTTTCTTTTTTGTAGTATTCCTCGTTTTCCATATATTTAAATGAAATATTGGGGATAGTCGCTATTGCCCAATCAAATAATTCTTTTGGCATTTGAATTGGATTATTAGCTCTCCGTAGACTTGCTCTGGCAACCAATCTTTTCAAGGTCCCACCTAAACCATCGGACGCATTTTTCCCATGTTAAATTGGAAAAAACTGCCACTCCGCACTCAAACCGAAATCTTTTTGATGGTGGGTAAGATTAACAAAATTCTTTTTGTTTTTATACTGTGCACTTGTCCCATCAGAAAAATATGTAATCATGGAAATATTTTCAAAGTTGTTTTTAACATATTCCAGTTAGGTATTTGGGAAATAAATGGCCGGCAATTGTGTTGTGATGTAAACAGTCCGAAATTACAACAAAGCTTTTCATACGAATTTCGCCGCTTTCATGCCTGTAATATATGGCAAACGGATGAATTGTTGTCTGATTGTTATTCCAATGAATTCCTTGAGCTGCATTTTGCACGACAAATGCATAGTTTTCGGAAAAAATCACAGAGAACGATGCATTCGTTTTCTGGTAAAGATTCTTTTTTGCTTCTTATAAAATTGTTTTGGCTTTTAACTATGTATGAATGCAACACTAATTTTTAAACCGGACTCCAATTTTTGTAAGTATTCATCAACTGGGGATGCCATTACTTGCAAATTGGTTCTATCGACGTTCACCCATTGTCTATATGTTATTTCCTCAATGAAGCTATCCTCCAAAATTGTTCTTATTTAATCGATCAAATTTGTTGCCCCAGGGCACTGGCACATTTTCCGAAATAACAACTTGTTGATGCATTAAGACATAACGTACATTTTAAACAGTCTTTATAGCTTTTTATTGGGTGCACAGACTCAGCAGTATGTGTTTGATGTTAGGTCCTTCGACTAATAATTTGACGTTATCATGTATAGTGCAAACACATACTGAATGAGTACCACTTGAACCTGCACGAATTTTTTCATCGAGTTCATAAAATTGTGTTACTAAATCAATAACTTCTCTTTCTAATGACGGATGACTCTAGGAATTTGCTTCTGACAGAATTCCTTTTTCCTCAGCAATTTAATTAGCAACAGCTATAATATGAACTGTAGCAGAGAAATGAAGTTGAATTTTCCGAAGATGCCAATCTTTGCAAATAGTTAAAATTCTAAGTTGTTTTGCTCGATCACTGGTGGTAGCGAATGCATCTTTAAGAGTTTGTAATATTTCTTTTCCATCATTTTCATCGAAGCAAGCGTTGTCATAACTGGGTATGCCAAAATTTTTGGGTGTGACCAATTGGCGCCGGTTGGCAGAGAGAAGGAGCGACTGGCGCGCCTTGTTGGACGGCCATAACCGTTTAAACGATTAAGAGCCAATTAAGTAATTAAGTAAGGTAACAAAACTTTACCCCTGGTCGTAAACTGTCCTCAACAATATTTTTGATGGGAGAAATATTTTTCTTTATATTAGCTCGCTGTTGTTTAAGTTCCTCGAGCAACATTGTAACAGGGCTTTATTTAAAATATGCAAAAGCTTAGTACCTGCTAATAAAATGTTTGGCGTTTGAGTAATTAGTATGTGGCCGGACGCACTTGGTATGTGCCAGCGTGCAAAAAATAAACTACTTTATTTAACCAATATATAAATATTGAAGGTTTTAGCTTATTTTTTTATTTTTTGCAATGGAAAAATGAGTAAAATGACAAATGGCAGGAAACACCGTTTAATTGTTCATTGGGTAGCGACAAATATTTCGATAGCAAGAAATCCCAGTCGATTTAACGGACTTTTGGCAGAGAAATTATGTACGAGCGAAGCTAGCGATAGCGTAATGAGCAGTGACGAAAAAGCAGCAGCCAACAATGACGGAAGCTGTAGCGAAAGAAATATGCCCAAAGCTAAGCGAACGTAGCAGAATTGCCAAGGGTGGCGACGATAAATGTTTCGTCGGCAGCGAATTGACGGAGTAGCGGCAGCGATGTAAAACAAAAGGTGCAAAGCAGCGAAATACGGAAGTATGGGTTCAACAAGAAAATGTACTGCTACTTGGACTTGAGGAAAGAGATTCCGTTACTCCAACTTTTTTCCAACTATGTCCGATGCCCAAAAAAATGATTATGATGATGCATGAATGATGTATTGTGACGACCAATAGTATTTGAAACACTTTTTCATTTAAATCGATTAAATAAACTTTTAATTTAAACACTGCTCAACGTTGAGTGCCGAAATATAGGGTGAAGAAGCTTTTTCTTACCGCGGAATAAATTCGAAACAAGGACTGAGCTGTGCTCTAAATTAAAAGAAAAATAGCGCAATAAAACAACGCCTCTTGGTGGTTCACTGGAGACTAGTTTATTAAATATAATAAGAAATGTAGTTTAATTTAAAAATAATTTTCTATTAAATTTTGATTAATATATTTAAACTTTATTTTTTTTTTAATATTTTTGATGACTTCAAATATTTAATTTTTTGATAATAAAAAATAAATAATATAATAAGAATAAATTTAAAATATAACAAGTATATTTGTTACAAGTAGATAACTATACATATACTGCCCCTCCAGTGAAACGAAAAATTTATTAAACGGTTTCATTTTTTTTAATGTTAATTTACAATGTATATTGATTACGGTAAGAATTTTGTGTTGTAGTTTGAAAAATGTTTGAATTTTGTGTTGTAAAGTACTCAATCTTTTGATGATTCGATGTACTTAATAGCTCATTTTATTTCTTAAATTTTTGGTAAGTGTTGTAATTATTTATTTATTGTATTAATATTTATATGTATATTAATATTTGGTTGTTTTATTGCTATATTTTCAAAGGTTTCAATAGCTGTTTGTGAAATATTGTCAATTATAATGATACGTTTGAAGAACATAGAATGAGGTTGAATGATAGTAGATGGCAACTTTGTGTGCACAATCATTCAAAAATTAAAATTTGTATTATGCAGAATATATGTTCAATATATAATTGTACTCTGTATAATGTATGTCCAAGTTGTTGGTAAGGAAGTAAAAGGTGATTCCTTTATTTGTTTGAGGGTGACATGAAATTGTTTTTGATTCCTCTCATGTTAATAAGAATATTCTTGAGTTTTGCTGTTAAAATTTATCTTAAGAAATCTTTAGAGATTTTTTAAAATTGTAGAAATATGTTTGATTTCTAAAGTTTAAAGTTATTTGTTTGTTCTGTATTGGTTTGTGGTTATTGTTTTATTTCGAATTTGTATTTCCTATTTTTTATTTTTTTGAATTTCTTATATGTATAAACTATAGATATTAAAAACTCGAGAAGGGTGTACAAAATTAAAATATACTTAATATTATTATAATTAAGAATTATTAGTAAGTAAACTATTTTGATCATTTTACTTCTATAAGGATTTCACGAAAGATTTATGAGTTTTATAGGACTTATAGGTTTTTTTTTGTTTTACAATTAAATTTCCTTTTTATTTTTATCAAATACATAGATCTCTTTGTGTTTGTAAAGAAATAAATTGTTTAAAGAATGAAAATATTGTGTCTTTTAAAAGTAAATAATTTAATTTGAAAATATGAAAGATATAATCTGAAAAATCAATGAATATAAACAAATAAGCAATGTTTAACACTTGATGCGGACTCCAAATTTTGAAAAATTGATTGTTGTAAATGTGTCAACAAAAATGTGATTGTTGTTAATAATAATAATTGTATTGTATGATGTTGCAAATTCTTGTTGTTGTAGTCAAAGAAATTTTCATTGTTGTTATTTAAATTTGTTTGTTATAGATATTCAATTGTAAATATTTTTTAATTTTTAAGTAATTAATTTAATTTTAAGTTTTTAAATATCGATAATAAAGTTTTTGAATATTTGTATTTACGTAGATAGTTAATATATTTGTACATATAAATATATGTAGTTGATAGTTTATATCTTTGTATAATAAATTTTAAAATTTGGATGCTTGTTTTAGTATAATAACTTGCTTAGTTCACTTCATATAAATATTTGATGATATTTGTGCACAATTACAGAGTTATTTTAGATAAATTTCGTTTAAGAATTCACTATTTATTCTTCACTAATTCTTGTAGATGTGTTCTATTTAACATTTTTTTGGGGAAATCAGTTCACGCATTTTTGTATTGGATCGTGTGCACATTTGCCGAAACCGGTAGATAGTCTGCAATTGGTTCAGGCAACTTAATACAACTTTTCTTTTGTAGCACGTCACTTAGCTGCACTTCTTTTTGCGGTATTGTATTGGTCAGTACCTCTGCGATTGTATCAAATAAAATAAATAAAATAAATGTAAGGCGCGATAACCTCCGAAGGGATCTAAGGCCGAGCTTCTCTTCCAATTTGCGTCGTGCTCCTCTTGCTTTTCCCTACAAATTGGCCGGACGGGACCTAAATGTTTTATGCCGACTCCGAACGGCATCTGCAAGGCAGATGAGTTTTCACTGAGAGCTTTTCATGGCAGAAATACAACCGGAGCGCTTTCCAAACACTGCCGAGTGGCGACCCCGCTTAGAAAAATTGTCTTCTAATTGAAAAACCTTATTTCTAAAATTTTGATGTTGCTTTGCCCGGGGTGTGAACCCAGGGCATACAGTGTGGTAGGCGGAGCACGCTACCATCACACCACGGTGACCGTGGACTTATATAAATTTAGGTCCGTTGGTAGATATAGAAAATAATAATTTTCTATTTAATTTTGATTAAAATATTTAAACTTTATTTTTAAAAAAAAATATTTTTGATGACTTCAAATATTTTCATTTTTTGATAATAAAAAATAAATAATATAATAAGAATAAATTTAAAATATAACAAGTATATTTGTTACAAGTAGATAACTCTACAGTTACATAGGAATGTCATTAATGTTTGTACGAATGTATGTATATTCATAGGCATTCACAAGCTAAGAATGGAAATGACAAAGTGACAATACCTGTCGCTATTGTTTCAACTAAGCGTGTGTGAATATTAATTATGTGGGTACATACATACATGTCTGTTTGTATTATAAGTTCATGCTCTAATATTGAAATGCCAATGCGACAGTTATGTACATTATTAAATGGTAAGGTAATGATCGAATTTAAAAGAAATGTATTTGCAAGTGTTCCTGACCTACAGCAACATGCAGGTTAGGTGACCCAACACATGAAAACAGCAAATATTTTTCCACAGTAGGAAGTTTATATACAACATAAAAACCGGAAATTTAACTAATTATCTAAATCTAACTACGAGGTTCATGACAAAAATACTGGGCAGAGAAATGATTTTAAATTACCTAATTACAAAACGGTGTCTGAAAAAAATAGTATGTGCAAATAGTAGATGGGTAATTTTTTTACAAATCGAACAACCTTTGAGATTTCATAATTTTGATTGGGCTCGAACTTTTTTTAAGTTGCTCGTACGAAATAAGCAAATATCCGTATCAGGATTTCCTCGAAAAATTTGTTTTTTCAGAGATCTGCATGTGCTCAGATTCGATGAGTAAGCAAACTTGCCCACATTCAAAATGCTATATCCTTGGTTCTACTCGTCGTATCTTAATAATTTTTGTTTTATTTTGAAGGTAGCAATATTTAATTTATAACTGCGTTAAAAAAATATTTAATTTTATAAAATCAAAATAATGAATAAAAAATAAATTTTTTAAATAATTATTACATACTGTTTTCCCCCTGCCTGTATGCATGCATGGTCAACTTAACTACAGCATACATACATATGTATATGCACTTGTAAAAAAAAACCTACTAATCACTTAGCAGGTAGCTAGTATTTGTGTTTTAACAAATCATTATTGTAGTACAATAGGCAATAAATACATATAAAAAACAGTTTCTATTTTTATTTAGTTATTTCTAAAATGTATTTACATATATTATTGAAAATAAAATAGGAATGCACACTTCAAAACCGTCGTAAGAAAATATGTATATGCGTATGTGTGTTTAGATACTACATGTAACAATATAAAAAACGTCGTATTCGAAAATAGAATTTAATAATTTCTAATAATATAGGATAAGTTATAAATTATAATACTTATTTTTGTAAAATTAAGATTTTAAAGGTTATTTTTAAATTATTTTATTTTATTATAATAAGTAGAAAATGAGCAAGGTTTATTGAACTTATTCAGTCTAATATATAAACAAACTTATACAATATCTATTTTACAAAAATAACAAACTCAGTCTTGAAGACGGCAATTGATGTACTAATTAATTACTACAAACCGTTAAAACCGTTCCCAAGGCCGTCCGTTCTATGTACCGGACCGACTCGATATTTTTCCCGACCAAGTACTG
Source organism: Eurosta solidaginis (assembly GCF_040869045.1). Taxonomy (NCBI): domain Eukaryota; kingdom Metazoa; phylum Arthropoda; class Insecta; order Diptera; family Tephritidae; genus Eurosta; species Eurosta solidaginis. Next base: position 186,117,055 of record NC_090324.1, read on the forward strand.
CCATTTCAATGTAATCTCATTTAATTTGTTGCGTCCCTCCTCCAAATTGTCATCCTCCCAGCAGCTCCTTGCATCGGGACTGCTCCATATTCTCTTGCTCCTGGAAAGTATCGAATCCAATCCGGGTCCGTCTCCTGACCCCGGTCCTGAGAAATGGTTTTGCTGCATCTGCCGGAAAAGAATCTTTTTAGGACGGTCATACTCTGTTCAGTGTGTATGGTGTAAGGGATGGTTACATTGGACAGGTAATTCTGGGCCCAGCGGATACCGCCCTAATATTAGCGCCTTACTCACTGGCAACAATCGCATTATCTTAGGCGATTTTAATGCCCATCACGATCTATGGCATTCAAACTTGCGGGCCGACAGTAGGGGTGAGATGTTGGCGGATCAAATAGAAGAAACGACGTTCCGCACAATAAACGGAGATGCCCCCACACGTATGGTACGAAGTTGTCACAGTTCGCTGGATATCTCAATCGTGAGCGCAGAACTCGTAAACTGCGTCAACTGGCAGCCGATGGTCCCATTGGCATCCGACCACCTGCCTATACTAATTTCATCGTTACAGAAAAACGCACTTTCATAAACTTTAAAAAAGGAAAGTGGGAGGAATACAAATATTTTACAGACAACCTCTTTGCTGCACTCCCTATCCCGACTGATGCCCGCCAAGGGGAGCGTGCTTTCCGCAAGGTTATTGAATCCGCCTCGGCACGTTTCATTCCCGCCTGGAGAATTCCCGAAATTCGGCCCCACTTCCCGGCGGAGGCCGCAAATTTAGCGAGAGAACGTGACCTTATAAGACAGCTCGACCCAGGCGACCCCCAAATAAGGGACATAAACCAATGCAACAGATTGCTTGTGGATGACGACAAACGGGTGAAATGGGAGGAGCACCTAAGAGGTTTTAACCTCTCTGCCGGTGTGGGTAAACTCTGGTCCACCGTAAAGTCCCTATCGAATCCGTCTAAGCACAATGACAAAGTTTCCATCGCTTTCGGCGATAAAGTGCTCTCGGATTCGAAAAAATACGCGAGCGCTTTCTGCAGTCAATATGTATTGCATTCTACGGTCGACAAAGATAGACGGAGGGCCAACAGACACGCACATAAACATAAATTCAGCGTGTCACCAATTACCATCACCGCCAGAGAGGTTGAAGATGCCATTGGTCATGCTAAACCATCCAAAGCAGTGGGCCCAGACGACATAGCCATGCCGATGATTAAAAGCCTAGGGAAAGAGGGTTTCAAATACTTAGCACATATCTTCAACCTGTCTCTTTCCACCTTTGTCATACCCGAAAAATGGAAAATGGCCAAGGTGGTCCCGCTACTAAAGCCTGGGAAACCAGCTAACATAAGAGAGTCGTATCGTCCGATATCTCTCCTATCGCCAGTACATAATCCCCTATCCCAACACCATCTACATAATGAGGCGAGCATACTCCCCATCAGGGAGAGACATGAGATGCTAACCAAACACTTCCTGTTGAATACCCAGGAACCTGGGCATCCAAACAGACATTTGATTGATGAGCCAACACCGCCTAGGGGCTTAAGGAGTCATCTCCGTAAGCATTTTGAGGAAATACGGCACCTGAGAACCCAGCCGTATGAAGCAAAAAACACAAGCAGGTCCTTGGTGAACTCCACAAACAGGCGTCGGACCTTTATACCGGGAGTTGTCCGGTGAATCCAGTACTCGAAGAAAATCACCCAAAAATTGTGGAAGAGGAACGCATACTCCCTAGGGAAACGCGTGTCACTCTTGCTCAACTTCGTCCTAGATACTGTAACAGGTTAAACTCTTACCTATCCAGAATCAACCCCGACATACAAAATGTATGCCCCGCTTGCAATGTGTCCCAACATGACACCAACCATCTCTTTAATTGTGGAACCAACGCCTTTAACACCCCTTTCATTATGGTCCACCCCTGTTGAAACAGAAAGTTTCCTTGGACTCCCGTTAGAGGATATTGATGACAATTTGTGATCGGTCGCGGCTGTTAGGTGGGGCAAAGCACTGCTACAACAACAACAACCAGCTTAAAAATAATTTTTAATTTCATTTAAATTTATACATATTTTATAATAATTATTTCATAACTTGAACTTCAACTGAATGATCATCCAAAGAAAAAAAACTTTGATTTTACTGTTCCTGCTGCCACTGCAATCATGCAGTGGTATGTCAACGTCTCTTTCACTGCTACTGCCTTTTTAATTCTACATAGCTTTAAGGTTCTTTTCTTTTTTGTAGTATTCCTCGTTTTCCACATATTTAAATGAAAAATTATGTATAGCCGCTATTGCCCAATCAAATAATTCTTTTGGCGTTTGAATTGGATTATTTGCTCTCTGTAGACTTGCTCTGGCAACCAATTTTTCAAGGTCCCACCTAAACCATCGCACGCATTTTTGCCATGTGAAGTTGGAAAAAAGTGCCACTCCGCACTCAAACCGAAATCTTTTTGATGGTGGGTAAGATTAACAAAATTCTTTTTGTTTTTATACTGTGGACTTGTCCCATCAGAAAAATATGTAATTTTGCAAATATTTTCAAAGTTATTTTTAACATATTCCACTAGGTATTTGGGAAATAAATGCACGGCAATTGTGTTGTGATGTAAACAGTCCGAAGTTACAACAAAGCTTTTCATACGAATTTCGCCGCTATTATGCCTGTAATAAATAGCAAATGGATGAATTGTTGCCTGATTGTTATTCCAATGAATTCCTTGAGTAGCCATTTGCACGACAAATGCATAGTTTTCGGAAAAAATCACAGAGAACGATGCATTCATTTTCTGGTAAATATTCTTTTTTCCCCTTATAAACTTGTTTTGGCTTTAAACTATGTATGAATGCAACACTTTTTTTTTTAAAGCGGACTCAAATTTTTGTAAGTATTCATCAACTGGGTATGCCATTACTTGCAAATTGGTTCTATCGACATTCACCCGTTGCCTGTAAGTTATTTCCTCAATGAAGCTATCCTCCAAATTTTTTCTTATTTAATCGATCAAATTTGTTGCCCCAGGGCCACTGGGCACATTTTCCGAAATAACAATTTGTTGATGCATTAAGACATAACATACGTTTTAAACAGTCTTGATAGCTTTTTATTGGGCGCACAGACTCAGCAGTTAGATGTTTGTTGTTCGATTAATAATTTGACGTTATCATGTATAGTGCAAACACATATTGAATGAGTACCACTTGAACCTGCTAGAATACAATGTTTTGGCCTCAAAGTTGCAAGTTTTGAAAAATTACACTTAACCGTTGGGTGATTTTCCTTAAAAATTTGATGAAGTTCGCGTAAGTTTATCAAGAGTAGCCCCTTTTGCACGTGAATGCGTTCGTTATTAATTTTTACGGAGACAAATTCTTTTTTCCCGGGCATCGCACCACTTTTTTCATCGAGTTCATAAAATTGTGTTACTAAATCAATAACTTCTCTTTCTAATGACGGATGACTCTTGGGATTTGCTTCTGCCAGAACTCATTTTTCCTCAGCAATTTTCTTAGCAACAGCTATCATATGAACTGTAGCAGAGAAATGATGTTGAAATTTCCGATGAGGCCAATCTTTGCAAATAGGTAAAATTCTAAGTTGTTTTGCTCGATCACTGGTGGTAGCGAATGCCTCTTTAAGAGTTTGTAATATTTCGTTTCCATCATTTTCATCGAAGCAAACGTTGTCATCACTGGGTATGCCAAAATTTTTTTCCTGAAATTGCTTCAGAAACATTCTGCATTTTTTCAGTTGAATTGCGTTTTTGATGAACCTTTTTTTTTGAATTGGTGAAACTCCGATTATTTCTAAGCCTTTGTTGATTAAACTAGGTACCTCCAACATTGCTTCTCTGTCTTTCTCCAATGGATACAGATGTAGAACATTCCGGAGCATAAATTACGTCGCTATCAGTTTCAGTGGGTACTTCGCTGAAATTAATTTCATCTGATTCTTTCATCTGAAAAAACGAATAAATGTATGATAAGTACCTAATAATTGACGAATTTAATAATATTGAAGTTAAAATATGGAAAACCATATGTGTACATGAGGGCAGCTGCCAATGTCTTATATATGAGTTCCATAAATAGATATATTGTTTCTAAATTTGTATATTCAATTATTATATTTGCAAGTATATATAAACCTCATTATCTTTGTTGATTTTAGATAGCTTAAGTCGGCATTTGTTGCAAATTCGTTGTTCCATCGCTTTTTTTTGTTACAGGAATATCCAGCGTCAATAAGTGGTTTTTATATCTTTCAAGAACATGAAATGGTATATTAACTTTGGTCCGATGCTTGTAACGTTGAGAAATATAGAAGATAGACTCACCATTAAGTATACCGAATTGATCAGGGCGACGAACTGAGTTGATATAGCCATGTACGTCTGTCCGTCCGTCCGTCTGTCTGTTTGAACGCAAACTAGTCCCTCGAATTTTGAGATATCTCAATGAAACTTGGCACAAGGATGTATTATATTAGACATTTGTCGGATCCGGTAGGATCGGAACACTATAATATAAATACAATCAACAAATACAATATAATATATATCTCCCATACAACCGATCGTTCAGATAAGACGATTTTGGTCATTCCTGCCGCAATTAAGAAAGTATAAACGTGAAACTCGGTGATATATATTTTAATATATCTTAGAACATTTTCTGAAAAAATCACTTTGATCGGAGCTATATATAGTATATATCCCATACAACCGATCGTTCAGATATAAAGATTTTTGGCAATTTCTCCCTTAATTCCCAAATATAAAAACGTTAAACTTGGTGATATTTATTCTAATATATCATAGAAGATTTCATGAAAAAATCTTTTCGATCGGAGCTATATATAATGTATATCACATACAACCGATCGTTCAGATAGAAAGATTTTTAGCCATTTCTCCCTTAATTTCCAATATAAAAACGTTAATCTTCGTGATATTTATTCTAATATATCATAGAAAATTTCCTGAAAAAATCACTTTGATCGGAGCTATATGTATACAGTATATACCTATCCCATACAACCGATCGTTCAGATAGAAAGATTTTTGGCCATTTCTCCCTTAGTTTCCAATATAAAAACGTCAAACTTGGTGATATATATTCTAATATATAATAGAAGATTTCCTGTAAAAATCTTTTCGATCGGAGCTATATATGATATATATCCATTTTTTGCCATTTTTTTATATTTATCTTAAAATCGTTTAGGTATGTACATCTGTTCACTATATATTTCTTATCTTATACAGCGCATTATTCGGAGATTACGAATGGGATAAGATTATTGTTCAGCCCCATTCATTAAAGGTATGAAGTCTTCAGCACAGCCGAAGACAGTCCCGTCCTTACTTGTTTTTTTTTTACTTTTCTCAGAGTCCCGTCGTTTTTGGTGTTTGGGTGCGGAGACAAATCAAATGTATTAAACATTTAACTTTCGGCATTTTCCTAATAATATTTATTTAAAACTCGCAATAACAAACAAGAAAATTCTGAATTAAGTAAATGAACAATGTTTCTACATTGAAATAAAATTTAATTCTATTTTCTATTTATAATCTTACATCTACTTATACTAATTTTGACATAAATAATAACTTCGCAAAATTAGCTACCTGCTAAGTGATTAGTAGGTTTATTTCAGGCATGCTTAACGAACGAAACGATATCATTTCGTTACGATAATCAACGCTAATAAACGAAACGAAGTGACTTCGTTTCGTTTATTAGCGTTGCTTATCGTAACGAAATGATATCGTTTCGTTCGTTAAGCATGCCTGGTTTATTTACAGGTATATATATGCATGTATGTTGTAGTTAAGTTAACCATGCATGCATACACAGGCAGGCGTTGGTTGTATACAATTGTAGCACGTACCTGCTGCAAGTAAATGTAAGCATATTGCTCGAGGTCAGGTCAGAAATGAGTTAGTATCTTTTTAACCACAAAATCGTCCAACTTAAAATAAAAAGGCGTTTTTAGATGAAAGTGTATCGCATATTATATATATTTTTACGAAAATATTCGTGGCGGAACACAGTATGTAATAATTATTTAAAAAAATCATGTTTTATTCATTATTTTGATTTTTTAAAATAAATTTTTTTTTAACGCAGTTATAAAGTAAATATTATTGCCTTCAAAATAAAACAAAAACTAATAAGACACGACGAGTGGAACCAAAGATATAGCATTTTGAATGTGGGAAAGTTTGATTACCCATCGAATCTGAGCATATGCAAATCTCTGAAAGAAAGTTTTTTCGAGGAGATCCTATATGTGTTGACTTAAATTGCGAAAAGATTCCAACAAATAAATTTGGTGTCGTTTTCCGAATGGATTTGTGTTATATGTTTCAAATTCAAATTCAAGTTCAATTTCATACATAGTACATATTGTTAATTACTGCTATAATATTTTTAAGTGTTGATCTAGGCTCTAAGAGTCGTAATAAATAAAATAAATAAATAAATTCTCTCGAGGTCCTCCCGGGGTAATTTCGGGGTTTTTTGTAGTACATTCTCTGTATACTCCCGGGGATATTTGGGGGTTATTTCGAATTGATTTGGGGCTATATGGGGTTCCGTCCGCCGAAATGTCCAAAGGCTCATTGCAACAACCTACCAGGAGGGAGGTGATGATGAGTGCGTAGGTGAGCCGGTTCCTAGGTGGTAAAAATAGGAAAAGATATAAACCTACGGACAGTTGAAGGGTCGCAGCAGTCGGAATCTTCTGGTGCCTTTGCTCTTCCGGCGTGGGTGGGTTTTTGCCATACCTCAAGTCACATTAGGTTATGTTTATTAAATTTTCAGAAACAACTTAACAAAAAATTGAATTTGGTTTCTTCAAGATAGATTTACATTACTAATACACCTGTATACCCTATAGTTAAGGTTACTTATTGATAACGATTCAAATACAAATTGACTATCATCAAATATCTACATATGTTCATATACTTGTTCACTTTGGATCATTATAACATTTTCTATTTACAAAAAGTACTAAGTAGGTCGTTGAATATATCATTTGTATATATTTAATTCCCTAACCAAATTTGTTGGGGGGTATTTGCGTGCTATATTACACTATATTGTTTTTTTTTTTTTTTGTTAGATAAAACTATCTATTTATCTGTATTCAAAAAACCTTACTCAACAATCAAATTTCTATCAGGAAATCATAAACCTTTATTTAGCAAGAGTGATAAAGGATTGAAAGTTTGCAAAACAGGGTTTTCCGTTTTTCTTATTTTAATGTGTTCTTTCTATTCAATGTTAATTTTGTAAAAGGTTTTGATGCTTTTTCGTTTATTGTTCTTTTTTGTTTTTTAATTTAAGCAATCAAACCAACAAACACTCGCACATAGGAATAGTTAGGTAAATATGTGCATGCATTTGTGCAAATAATTAGTATATGTACCGGCTCATTTACTTATGTACTGTAAGGGTAAAATTCCCCAAATCATCTTTTATAAACCATCTGGCAACATCGTTGCTCAGAATGCATTACATTTTTAGGTTAGGTCACAAATGTTCAGCCAAAGTTTTGTTGCCAGACGATTCCAAAATAAACGCAATTAAAAAGTATACAAAACCCACTGACAAAGACGCGGTACGACGATTCGTCGCGCTTGCAACTATTATAGGAAATTTTGCGTCTCTGGCAGCGCCTCTAAATCGATTAAGCAGGAAAAGAGTTGAATTCGTTTGGGATGTTGAGTGCGAAAGGGCATTTTTATCTTTGAAAGCAGCGTTACTTTCACCAAAAAAACTTCCATATCCAGATTTTACTAAACAATTCATTATTACCGTTGAAATAATGACTTTAGAGAAATCACTTTCGAGGCTTGAATCAGAAGCCGGCAAACGCAAAATTAAGCAGATTGAATGGCCTAAAAACGGTTTTTTTGTTCGAACATTACACTATTACAAATTTCAAAATATTGGAAATAAAATTTTAAAATCATTAGAAATTATTTTAACAGATCCAGTGGAGACAGTAACAGACGAGGACACAAAACTAAAACTATTGAAAATATATCGTAACGACCCAATTTGAGGTGGACATTGCGGAATGAAAAAAATTATACGCAAATCTACGAACAAAATTTTATTGGAAAAGTATGACTCGTGATATATCGAAATATACAAAAAATTGTAAGATTGTCTTTTAAACAAGGTTAAACCCAAAATAAAAGAAAAACTTGTTTTAACACCAACTTCTTGTAAACCATTCGATATACTAGTAATTGATACAATAGCAAAAACAATTGCATCTGCACTTTTTGAAGGATTCATTTTAACATACGGCACAATGAATGCCATAAAATCAGATTTAGGTACAGAATTTAAAAACGAATTATTTGAAGAATTAACTAAACTTTTAAATATTAAACATAATTTTTGAACTGCATACCATCACGAAACTGTTGGTACAATCGAACGTAATCATAGAGTCTTTAATGAATACTTACGTGCATAATTAAACGAATCATTTTCAGACTGGGATGTATATTTAAAATATTTCACATTTTTAAACAATACTACCACAAGCACAGTTTTTGACAATCAATTTTCTCCTTTCGAGTTAATTTTTGGGGAAAAGGCAACTTTTCCTAATGAATTAAGAAAAGAAAAAATTTACCCAATTTATAATGTCGAAAACTATGCTAAAGAAGTTAAGTTTAGAATGCAGAAAGCACACAAAATGGCACAAAACCTAATAAATATAAACAAGTTACAAAGCAAAAATCTATATGACAAAACGGCTCGTCCGTTAATTGTCAAAATCGGAGATAAAGTACTTTTACAGAAAGAACCGCATCATAAACATGAAAATATTTATCAAGGTCCGTTTATTATAACTAAAATTAACGAACCTAATGTAACTATTTTCGATGAGGTTAAAAACAAAGGAGAAGTAGTACATAAAAATCGCCTAAGAAAAGTAAATTAACATTACTTTAATGCTTTGATTAAACTTTAAATTTTATTGAAAAAAAATCCAAAATTTTTTATAGTACTAGCATTTAAGCAGCCACGAAGGCTCAAAAACTGTTAAAACAAAAAAACAAAAATAACACAAAATTTTGTATATTCAAGAGAAAAAAGGTATTTCTTAATTGCTAAAACAAAAAAGGACTTATTTAATATGTAATAAAAATGTAAAACTTTAAATTGAATATATAAAACATAAATACTTACAAAGGAAACATTCAACATATATTGTAGTAAATTAATATGTTATTAATATTTATAGCTTTTATTTAAGTTACTTACAATAAACTACAAAATGTAACTACAATTTGAGTATTCTAAGTATAAAATCTTTTTCAATTAGTAATAAAAATGGTTCCGAACTAACGAATCCAAAAGGGGAGGAACACCCTAATGTATTGTAAACATATTTGTTTATTCGTTAGTTCGCAACAATTTTTATAAGGTTTTGGCAAGAATAATGTGACAAAACTGATCACTTTGTCAATTCTTCTTTTCCCCAAAAAGGGTGATGTAAGGGTAAAATTCCCCAAATCATCTTTTATAAACCATCTGGCAACATCCTTGCTCACAATGCACATAATGTCATTGTGAATAGTGCTTCTTGCTAGAAAGAATAAAAGAATGTATGTTCATATATATTCAGCTGCTGTAATACAGCACGTAAAAAAGAATAAGATATATGTGGGGTGAAATATGAAAATGGCGATTGGAAATAGTGTCCTCGCCATTTTCATATTTCACCGCCGCCATTATATTTTCGGCAGCTTCATGATACAGAAGGCTCTTAAAATTCGCGTATTCACCTATTACTTTAAATAAATAAAAACTTTTTTAAAAACAAAGAAAAAGTGAGAGTTTTTAATATTACACCAAGTCTGGCGTAGAAGACCGCCACGCAATCCTAGAATTTAATATGTTCATGGTGACTATATGGAGGCGGCGCCCTCCTCGACAGATATAGGTGCGCAGGTGACACAACGTGCATGAAATGATAATTTTTGTGGAGGCGGTGCTGCGGTTTGTTTGAAAAAATGAGAAAGGTTCTGATAGTACCAGCGGATGTACTGGGCTACCATATGTACATATGTGCATGCATAAGTTGCTCTGACTTTGCTATGATATCAAAACCCACCAAAAAAAAATTTTATTTCATATAAGGAAGAATGTACTTACAGTTGTTCGTAGTTACTTAGATATATAATGCAATCCATCGCTGAAAGGCCTTCCAAGATTATGCAGCAGGTCTGACGTTATTGCTATTGCTAGGATGTAAAATTTAAGTAGAATTTCCTCTTTTTTTGGATTTTACGGATGTTTAGACTTTTTCTTTATCAAAAGTTGTTAATATCTTACGAAATAATTTTTCTCTAAAAAAATAAACTTTTTTGCTATGGTAAATCTACAATGTTCTTTTTTTTCATTAGTGTGTTTAAAGATCTCACATTAACTTTATATTTGTAGATAGGCTATATTTTTTTTTCGAATGTTGTGCAACACAAATTAATACGCAATATTGCCACGGAACTGTATTGCGCTTTTACCAAGCATACTTTTGTTTGATAGTTAAACTTACTTCTCTTTTTTTCAATTTTCTCAGTACTTTTTTTCCTTGTGTCTCTTGTTCTAATCTTTTCTTTAAATAACCAAAAAAAAAAAATTATTTATCACACTTTTTTTTCAATACAAGGTTTTTGTTACCGCTATATTGCTGGTTTTTCTTTACACAACAGGTTTTTCGTGGTGTGGTTGTTGGAACACTACATTCTATAGTTAGTTTAAAATAAAACAAGTAAGGAATGTTAAGTTCGGGTGTAACCGAACATTACATACTCAGTTGAGAGCTATGGTGACAACATAAGGGAAAATAACCATGTAGGAAAATGAACCGAGGGAAACCCTGGATGTGTTTGTATGACATGTGTATCAAATAAAAGGCATTGAAGAGTATTTTATGAGGGAGTGGGCTATATTTCTATAGGTGGACGCCATTTAGGGATATCGCCATAAAGGTGGATCAGAGTTGACTCTAGAATTTGTTTGTGCGATATGGGTATCAAATGAAAGGCGTTAATGAGTATTTTAAAAGGAGTAATCTTAGTTTCCATAGGTGGATGCCGTTTCGAGATATCTCCATAAAGGTGGACCAGGGGTGACCCTAGAATTTGTTTGTACAATATGGGTATCAAAAAGA
>NC_090324.1:187083501-187144247 GCF_040869045.1 Eurosta solidaginis
ACGAAATATTCACAAAAATCCTGGTTGTGGTCCGATTTGGCTCATATTTGGAACACATAATACATACAAGGATAGAAAGCGAGCTATAAAAAAAATCGGCGCTAGGTGGCGCAAGGATCGAAATATTCACAAAAATGGTGTTTGTGGTCGATTTGGCTCGTATTTGGAACACATAATAAGTACAAGAGTAGAAAGCGACCTATGAAAGAAATCGCACCTAGGTGGCGCAAAGATCGTGATATTCGAAAAATCGTATTTTTGGTCGATTTGGTTCATATTTGCAACACATAATACATACAAGAATAGAAAGCGAACAATAAAAAAAATCACCGCTAGGTAGCGCAAGGATCAAGATATTCACAAAAATCGTGTTTGTGGTCGATTTGGCTCATATTTGGAACACATAATGCGTACAAGAATAGAAAACGACCTATGAAAAAAATCGCCGCTAGGTGGCGCAAGGATCGAAATAATCACAAAAATCGTTTTTGTGGTCCGATTTGGCTCATATAGGGAACACATAATACATACAAGTATAGAAAGCGACTTATGAAAAAAATCGCAGCCAGGTGGCGCAAGGATCGAGATATTCACAAAAATTGTATTTGTGGTCCGATTTGGCTCATATTTGGAACACATAATACATACCAGAATAGAAAGCGATCTATGAGAAAATCGCCGCTAGGTGGCGCAAGGATCGAGATATTCACAAAAATCGTGTTTGTTTTCCGATTTGGCTCATATCTGGAACACATAATGCATACAAGAATAGAAAGCGACCTATGAAAAAATCGCCGCTAGGTGGCGCAAGGATCGAAATAATCACAAAAATCGTATTTGTGTTACGATTTGGCTCATATTTGGAATACATAATACATACAAGGATAGAAAGCGACCTATGCAAAAAATCGCCGCTAGGTGGCGCAAGGATCGAAATAATCACAAAAATCGTATTTGTCGTCCGATTTGGTTAATATTTGAAACACATAATACATGCAAGAATAGAAAGCGGCCTATGAAAAAGCACAGCTAGGTGGCGCAAAGTTCGTTATTTTCAAAAAAATTATATTTGTGGTCCGATTTGGTCCATATTTGGAACTCGTAATACATATAAGAATAGAAAGCGACCTATGAAAAAAATCGCCGCTAGGTGACGCAAGGATCGAAATAATCACAAAAATCCTATTTGTGGTCCGATTTGGCTCATATCCGGAACACATAATACATACAAGAATAGCAAGTATCCTATGAAAAAAATCGCCGCTAGATAACGCAAAGATCGTGATTTTCAAAAAAATCATATTTGTGGTCCCATTTGCTCCATATTTGGAACACATAATACCTACAAGAATAGAAAGCGACCTATGAAAAAAAATCGCCGCTTGGTGGCGCAAGGATCGAAATAATCACAAAAATCGTATTTCTGGGCCGGTTTGGCTCATATCCGGAACACATAAGACATACAAGTATAGAAAGCGGCCAATGAAAAAAATCGCCGCTAGATGGCGCAAGGGTCGAAATAATCGCAAATTTCGTATTTGTGGTCCGATTTGGCTCATATTTGGAACACATAATACATACAAGAATAGAAATCGACCTATGTAAAAAATCGCCGCTAGGTGGCGCAAGAATCGAAATATTCACAAAAACCCTGTTTGTGGTCCGATTTGGCTCATATTTGGAACACATAATACATACAAGGATAGAAAGCGACTTTTAAAAAAATCGCCGCTAGGTGGCGCAAGGATCGAAATAATCATAAAAATCGTATTTGTGGTCCGATTTGGCTCATATCCGGAACACATAATACATACAAGAATAGAAAGCGACCTATAAAAAAATCGCCACTAGGTGGCGCAAGGATCGAGATATTCACAAAAATTCTGTTTGTAGTCCATTTGGCTCATATTTGGAACACATAATACGTGCAAGAATAGAAAGCGACCTATAAAAAAATCGCCGCTAGGTGGCGCAAAGGTCGTGATATTAAAAAAAATCGTATTTGTGGTCCGATTTGGTCCATATTTGGAACACATAATACGTACAAGAATAGAAAGCGATCTATTAAAAAAATCGCTGCTAGGTGGCGCAAGGATCGAAATAATCATAAAAATCGTATTTTTGGTCCGATTTGGTTCATATTTGCAACACATAATACGTACAAGAATAGAAAGCGAACTATAAAAAAATCGCCGCTAGGTGGCGCCTGGACGGAAATAATCACGAAAATCGTATTTGTGGTCCGATTTTGCTCATATACGGAACACATAATACATACAAGAAAAGAAAGCGACCTATAAAAAAAATCGCCACTAGGTGGCGCATGGATCGAGATATTCACAAAAATCGTGTTTGTCGTCGATTTGGCTCATATTTTGAACACATAATACGTTCAAGACTAGAAAGCGACCTATGATAAAAATCGCCGCTAGGTGGCGCAAGGATCGAAATAATCACAAAAATCGTATTTGTGGTCCAATTTGGCTCATATTCGGAACACATAATACATACAAGTATAGAAAGCGACTTATGAAAAAAATCGCCGCTAGGTAGCGCAATAATCTAGATATTCACAAAAATCTTTTTTTCTGGTCCGATTTGGCTCATATTTGCAACACATAATACATACAAGAATAGAAAGCGACCTATAAAAAAATCGCCACTAGGTGGCGCAAGGATCGAGATATTCACAAAAATTCTGTTTGTAGTCCATTTGGCTCATATTTGGAACACATAATACGTGCAAGAATAGAAAGCGACCTATAAAAAAATCGCCGCTAGGTGGCGCCTGGACGGAAATAATCACGAAAATCGTATTTGTGGTCCGATCTTGCTCATATACGGAACACATAATACATACAAGAAAAGAAAGCGACCTATAAAAAAAATCGCCACTAGGTGGCGCATGGATCGAGATATTCACAAAAATCATGTTTGTCGTCGATTTGGCTCATATTTTGAACACATAATACGTTCAAGACTAGAAAGCGACCTATGATAAAAATCGCCGCTAGGTGGCGCAAGGAGCGAAATAATCACAAAAATCGTATTTGTGATCCGATTTAGCTCATATTGGGAACACATAATACATACAAGAATAGAAAGCGACATATGAAAAAAATCGCCGCTAGGTGGCGCAATAATCTAGATATTCACAAAAATCTTTTTTTCTGGTCCGATTTGGCTCATATTTGCAACACATAATACATACAAGAATAGAAAGCGACCTATAAAAAAATCGCCACTAGGTGGCGCAAGGATCGAGATATTCACAAAAATTCTGTTTGTAGTCCATTTGGCTCATATTTGGAACACATAATACGTGCAAGAATAGAAAGCGACCTATAAAAAAATCGCCGCTAGGTGGCGCAAAGGTCGTGATATTCAAAAAATCGTATTTGTGGTCCGATTTGGCCATATTTGGAACACATAATACGTACAAGAATAGAAAGCGATCTATTAAAAAAATCGCCGCTAGGTGGCGCAAGGATCGAAATAATCATAAAAATCGTATTTTTGGTCCGATTTGGTTCATATCCGGAACACATAATACATACAAAAATATACAGCGACCTATAAAAGAAATCACCGCTAGGTGGCGCAAGGATCAAGATATTCACAAAAGTCGTGTTTTTGGTCGATTTGGCTCATATTTGGAACACATAATACGTACAAGAGTAGAAATCGACCTATGATAAAAATCGCCGCTAGGTGGCGCAAGGATCGAAATAATCACAAAAATCGTATTTGTGGTCCGATTTGGCTCACATTTGGAACGCATAATACATACAAGAATAGAAAGCGACCTATGAAAAAAATCGCCGCTAGGTAACGCAAAGATCGTGATTTTAAGAAAAAATCACATTTGTGGTCCCATTTGCTCCATATTTAGAACACATAATACCTACAAGAATAGAAAGCGACCTATGAAAAAATCGCCGCTAGGTGGCGCAAGGATCGAAATAATCACAAAAATCGTATTTGTGGGCCGGTTTGGCTTATATCCGGAACACATAATACATAAGTACAAGTATAGAAAGCGACGTATGGAAAAAATCGTCGCTAGGTCGCGCAAGGGTCGAAATAATCACAAAAGTCGTATTTGTGGTCCGATTTGGCTCATATTTGGAACACATAATACATACAAGAATAGAAAGCGACCTATAAAAGAAATCGCCGCTAGGTGGCGCAAAGATCGTGATTTAAAAAAAATCATATTTGTGGTCCGATTTGGTCCATATTTGGAACACATAATACATACAAAAATAGAAACCGACCTATAAAAAAAATCACCGCTAGGTGGCGCAAGGACCAAGATATTCACAAAAATCTTGTTTTTGGTCGATTTGGCTAATATTTGGAACACATAATACGTACAAGAATATTTGTGGTCCGATTTGGCTCATATACGGATCACATAATATATACAAATATAGAAAGCGACTTATGAAAAAACCGCCGCTAGGTGGCGCAAGGATCGAAATATTCACAAAAATCCTGTTTGTGGTCCGATTTGGCTCATATTTGGAACACACAATACATACAAGGATAGAAAGCTACCTATGAAAAAAATCGGCACTTGGTGGCGCAAGGATCGAGATATTCACAAAAATTGTTTGTGGTCCGATTTGGTTCATATTTGGAACACATAATACATACAAAAATAGAAAGCGACCAATAAAAAAAAATCACCGCTAGGTGGCGCAAGGATCGAAATAATCATAAAAATCGCATTTGTGGTCCGATTTGGCACATAACCGGAACACATAATACATACAAGAATAGAAAGCGACCTATAAAAAATCACCGCTAGGTGGCGCAAGGATCAAGATATTCACAAAAATCGTATTTGTCGTCGATTTGGCTCATATTTGGAACAAATAATACGTACAAGAATATAAAGCGACCTATGAAAAAAATCGCCGGTAGGTGGCGCAAGGATCGAAATAATCACAAAAATCGCATTTGTGGTCCGATTTGGCTCATATTTGGAACACATAATACATACAAGAATAGAAAGCGACCTATGAAAGAAATCGCCGCTTGGTGGCGCAAGGATCTAGATATTCACAAAAATCGTGTTTGTGGTCGATTTGGCTAATATTTGGAGCACATAATACGTACAAGAGTAGAAAGCGACCTATGATAAAAATCGCCACTAGGTGGCGCAAGAATCGAGATATTCATTAAAATCCTGTTTGTGGTCGATTTGGCTCATATTTGGAACACATAATACGTACAAGAGTAGAAAGCGACCTATGATAAAAATCGCCCCTAGGTGGCGTAAGGATCGAGATATTCATTAAAATCCTGTTTGTGGTCAATTTGGCTCATATTTGGAACACATAATACGGACAAGAATAGGAAGCGACCTATGAAAAAAATCGCCGCTAAGTGGCACAAGGATCAAAATAATCACAAAAATCTTATTTGTGGTCAGATTTGGCTCAAATTTGGAACGCATCATACATACAAGAATAGAAAGCGACCTATGAAAGAAATGACCGCTAGGTGGCGCAAAGATCGTGATATTCAAAAAAATCGTATTTGTGGTCCGATTTAGTCCATATTTGTAACACATAATACGTACAAGGAGAGAAAGCGACCTAGGTGGCGCAAGGATCGAGATATTCACAAGAATCGTGTTTGTGGTCGATTTGGCCCATATTTGGAACACATAATACGTAAAAGAGTAGAAAGCGACCTATGAAAAAAATCGCCGCTTGGTGGCGCAAGGATCTAGATATTCACAAAAATCGTGTTTGTGGTCCGATTTGGCTCATAATTGCAACACATAATACATACAAGAATAGAAAGCGACCTATAAAAAATCACCTCTAGGTGGGGCAAGTATCAAGATATTCACAAAAATCGTGTTTGTGGTAGATTTGGCTCATATTTGGAACACATAATTCGTGCAAGAATAGAAAGCGACCTATGAAAAAAATCGCCGCTAGGTGGCGCAAAGATCGGAATATTCACAAAAATCCTGTTTGTGGTCCGATTTGGCTCATATTTGGAACACATAATACATACAAGAATGGAAAGCGACCTATGAAAAAAATCGCCGCTAGGTGGCGCAAGGATCAAGATATTCACAAAAATCGTGTTTGTGGTCGATTTGGCTCATATTTGGAACACATAATGCGTGCAAGAACAGAAAGCGACCTATGATAAAATTCGCCGCTAGGTGGCGCAAGGATCGAAATAATCACAAAAACCGTCTTTGTGGTCCGATTTGGCTCATATCCGGAACACATAATACATACAAGTATAGAAAGCGACTTATGAAAAAAATCGCCGCTAGGTTGCGCAAGGAACGAAATATTCACAAAAATCCTGGTTGTGGTCCGATTTGGCTCATATTTGGAACACATAATACATACAAGGATAGAAAGCGAGCTATAAAAAAAATCGGCGCTAGGTGGCGCAAGGATCGAAATATTCACAAAAATGGTGTTTGTGGTCGATTTGGCTCGTATTTGGAACACATAATAAGTACAAGAGTAGAAAGCGACCTATGAAAGAAATCGCACCTAGGTGGCGCAAAGATCGTGATATTCGAAAAATCGTATTTTTGGTCGATTTGGTTCATATTTGCAACACATAATACATACAAGAATAGAAAGCGAACAATAAAAAAAATCACCGCTAGGTAGCGCAAGGATCAAGATATTCACAAAAATCGTGTTTGTGGTCGATTTGGCTCATATTTGGAACACATAATGCGTACAAGAATAGAAAACGACCTATGAAAAAAATCGCCGCTAGGTGGCGCAAGGATCGAAATAATCACAAAAATCGTATTTGTGGTCCGATTTGGCTCATATAGGGAACACATAATACATACAAGTATAGAAAGCGACTTATGAAAAAAATCGCAGCCAGGTGGCGCAAGGATCGAGATATTCACAAAAATTGTATTTGTGGTCCGATTTGGCTCATATTTGGAACACATAATACATACCAGAATAGAAAGCGATCTATGAGAAAATCGCCGCTAGGTGGCGCAAGGATCGAGATATTCACAAAAATCGTGTTTGTTTTCCGATTTGGCTCATATCTGGAACACATAATGCATACAAGAATAGAAAGCGACCTATGAAAAAATCGCCGCTAGGTGGCGCAAGGATCGAAATAATCACAAAAATCGTATTTGTGTTACGATTTGGCTCATATTTGGAATACATAATACATACAAGGATAGAAAGCGACCTATGCAAAAAATCGCCGCTAGGTGGCGCAAGGATCGAAATAATCACAAAAATCGTATTTGTCGTCCGATTTGGTTAATATTTGAAACACATAATACATGCAAGAATAGAAAGCGGCCTATGAAAAAGCACAGCTAGGTGGCGCAAAGTTCGTTATTTTCAAAAAAATTATATTTGTGGTCCGATTTGGTCCATATTTGGAACTCGTAATACATATAAGAATAGAAAGCGACCTATGAAAAAAATCGCCGCTAGGTGACGCAAGGATCGAAATAATCACAAAAATCCTATTTGTGGTCCGATTTGGCTCATATCCGGAACACATAATACATACAAGAATAGCAAGTGTCCTATGAAAAAAATCGCCGCTAGATAACGCAAAGATCGTGATTTTCAAAAAATCATATTTGTCGTTCCATTTGCTCCATATTTGGAACACATAATACCTACAAGAATAGAAAGCGACCTATGAAAAAAAATCGCCGCTTGGTGGCGCAAGGATCGAAATAATCACAAAAATCGTATTTCTGGGCCGGTTTGGCTCATATCCGGAACACATAAGACATACAAGTATAGAAAGCGGCCAATGAAAAAAATCGCCGCTAGATGGCGTAAGGGTCGAAATAATCGCAAATTTCGTATTTGTGGTCCGATTTGGCTCATATTTGGAACACATAATACATACAAGAATAGAAATCGACCTATGTAAAAAATCGCCGCTAGGTGGCGCAAGAATCGAAATATTCACAAAAATCCTGTTTGTGGTCCGATTTGGCTCATATTTGGAACACATAATACATACAAGGATAGAAAGCGACTTTTAAAAAAATCGCCGCTAGGTGGCGCAAGGATCGAAATAATCATAAAAATCGTATTTGTGGTCCGATTTGGCTCATATCCGGAACACATAATACATACAAGAATAGAAAGCGACCTATAAAAAAATCGCCACTAGGTGGCGCAAGGATCGAGATATTCACAAAAATTCTGTTTGTAGTCCATTTGGCTCATATTTGGAACACATAATACGTGCAAGAATAGAAAGCGACCTATAAAAAAATCGCCGCTAGGTGGCGCAAAGGTCGTGATATTCAAAAAATCGTATTTGTGGTCCGATTTGGTCCATATTTGGAACACATAATACGTACAAGAATAGAAAGCGATCTATTAAAAAAATCGCCGCTAGGTGGCGCAAGGATCGAAATAATCATAAAAATCGTATTTTTGGTCCGATTTGGTTCATATCCGGAACACATAATACATACAAAAATATACAGCGACCTATAAAAGAAATCACCGCTAGGTGGCGCAAGGATCAAGATATTCACAAAAATCGTGTTTTTGGTCGATTTGGCTCATATTTGGAACACATAATACGTACAAGAGTAGAAATCGACCTATGATAAAAATCGCCGCTAGGTGGCGCAAGGATCGAAATAATCACAAAAATCGTATTTGTGGTCCGATTTGGCTCACATTTGGAACGCATAATACATACAAGAATAGAAAGCGACCTATGAAAAAAATCGCCGCTAGGTAACGCAAAGATCGTGATTTTAAGAAAAAATCACATTTGTGGTCCCATTTGCTCCATATTTAGAACACATAATACCTACAAGAATAGAAAGCGACCTATGAAAAAATCGCCGCTAGGTGGCGCAAGGATCGAAATAATCACAAAAATCGTATTTGTGGGCCGGTTTGGCTTATATCCGGAACACATAATACATAAGTACAAGTATAGAAAGCGACGTATGAAAAAAATCGTCGCTAGGTTGCGCAAGGTTCGAAATAATCACAAAAGTCGTATTTGTGGTCCGATTTGGCTCATATTTGGAACACATAATACATACAAGAATAGAAAGCGACCTATAAAAGAAATCGCCGCTAGGTGGCGCAAAGATCGTGATTTAAAAAAAATCATATTTGTGGTCCGATTTGGTCCATATTTGGAACACATAATACATACAAAAATAGAAACCGACCTATAAAAAAAATCACCGCTAGGTGGCGCAAGGACCAAGATATTCACAAAAATCTTGTTTTTGGTCGATTTGGCTAATATTTGGAACACATAATACGTACAAGAATATTTGTGGTCCGATTTGGCTCATATACGGATCACATAATATATACAAATATAGAAAGCGACTTATGAAAAAACCGCCGCTAGGTGGCGCAAGGATCGAAATATTCACAAAAATCCTGTTTGTGGTCCGATTTGGCTCATATTTGGAACACACAATACATACAAGGATAGAAAGCGACCTATGAAAAAAATCGGCACTTGGTGGCGCAAGGATCGAGATATTCACAAAAATTGTTTGTGGTCCGATTTGGTTCATATTTGGAACACATAATACATACAAAAATAGAAAGCGACCAATAAAAAAAAATCACCGCTAGGTAGCGCAAGGATCAAGATATTCACAAAAATCGTGTTTGTGGTCGATTTGGCTCATATTTGGAACACATAATACGTACAAGAATAGAAAACGACCTATGGAAAAAATCGCCGCTAGGTGTCGCAAGGATCGAAATAATCACAAAAATCGTATTTGTGGTCCGATTTGGCTCATATAGGGAACACATAATTCATACAAGTATAGAAAGCGACTTATGAAAAAATCGCCGCTAGGTGCGCAAGGATCGAAATATTCACAAAAATCGTGTTTGTGGTCGATTTGGCCCATATTTGGAACACATAATACGTAAAAGAGTAGAAAGCGACCTATGAAAAACGCGCCGCTTGGTGGCGCAAGGATCTAGATATTCACAAAAATCGTGTTTGTGGTCCGATTTGGCTCATAATTGCAACACATAATACATACAAGAATAGAAAGCGACCTATAAAAAATCACCTCTAGGTGGGGCAAGTATCAAGATATTCACAAAAATCGTGTTTGTGGTAGATTTGGCTCATATTTGGAACACATAATTCGTGCAAGAATAGAAAGCGACCTATGAAAAAAATCGCCGCTAGGTGGCGCAAAGATCGGAATATTCACAAAAATCCTGTTTGTGGTCCGATTTGGCTCATATTTGGAACACATAATACATACAAGAATGGAAAGCGACCTATGAAAAAAATCGCCGCTAGGTGGCGCAAGGATCAAGATATTCACAAAAATCTTGTTTGTGGTCGATTTGGCTCATATTTGGAACACATAATGCGTGCAAGAATAGAAAGCGACCTATGATAAAAATCGCCGCTAGGTGGCGCAAGGATCGAAATAATCACAAAAACCGTCTTTGTGGTCCGATTTGGCTCATATCCGGAACACATAATACATACAAGTATAGAAAGCGACTTATGAAAAAAATCGCCGCTAGGTTGCGCAAGGAACGAAATATTCACAAAAATCCTGGTTGTGGTCCGATTTGGCCCATATTTGGAACACATAATACATACAAGGATAGAAAGCGAGCTATAAAAAAAATCGGCGCTAGGTGGCTCAAGGATCGAAATATTCACAAAAATCGTGTTTGTGGTCGATTTGGCTCGTATTTGGAACACATAATACGTACAAGAGTAGAAAGCGACCTATGAAAGAAATCGCCCCTAGGTGGCGCAAAGATCGTGATATTCGAAAAATCGTATTTTTGGTCGATTTGGTTCATATTTGCAACACATAATACATACAAGAATAGAAAGCGAACAATAAAAAAAATCACAGCTAGGTAGCGCAAGGATCAAGATATTCACAAAAATCGTGTTTGTGGTCGATTTGGCTCATATTTGGAACACATAATGCGTACAAGAATAGAAAACGACCTATGAAAAAAATCGCCGCTAGGTGGCGCAAGGATCGAAATAATCACAAAAATCGTATTTGTGGTCCGATTTGGCTCATATAGGGAACACATAATACATACAAGTATAGAAAGCGACTTATGAAAAAAATCGCAGCCAGGTGGCGCAAGGATCGAGATATTCACAAAAATTGTATTTGTGGTCCGATTTGGCTCATATTTGGAACACATAATACATACCAGAATAGAAAGCGATCTATGAGAAAATCGCCGCTAGGAGGCGCAAGGATCGAGAAATTCACAAAAATCGTGTTTGTTTTCCGATTTGGCTCATATCTGGAACACATAATGCATACAAGAATAGAAAGCGACCTATGAAAAAATCGCCGCTAGGTGGCGCAAGGATCGAAATAATCACAAAAATCGTATTTGTGTTACGATTTGGCTCATATTTGGAATACATAATACATACAAGGATAGAAAGCGACCTATGAAAAAAATCGCCGCTAGGTGGCGCAAGGATCGAAATAATCACAAAAATCGTATTTGTCGTCCGATTTGGTTAATATTTGAAACACATAATACATGCAAGAATAGAAAGCGGCCTATGAAAAAGCACAGCTAGGTGGCGCAAAGTTCGTTATTTTCAAAAAAATTATATTTGTGGTCCGATTTGGTCCATATTTGGAACTCGTAATACATATAAGAATAGAAAGCGACCTATGAAAAAAATCGCCGCTAGGTGACGCAAGGATCGAAATAATCACAAAAATCCTATTTGTGGTCCGATTTGGCTCATATCCGGAACACATAATACATACAAGAATAGCAAGTGTCCTATGAAAAAAATCGCCGCTAGATAACGCAAAGATCGTGATTTTCAAAAAAATCATATTTGTGGTCCCATTTGCTCCATATTTGGAACACATAATACCTACAAGAATAGAAAGCGACCTATGAAAAAAAATCGCCGCTTGGTGGCGCAAGGATCGAAATAATCACAAAAATCGTATTTCTGGGCCGGTTTGGCTCATATCCATAATACATACAAGTATAGAAAGCGACTTATGAAAAAAGCGCCGCTAGGTGGCGCAAGGATCGAAATAATCACAAAAATCGTATTTGTGATCCGATTTAGCTCATGTTGGGAACACATAATACATACAAGAATAGAAAGCGACATATGAAAAAAATCGCCGCTAGGTGGCGCAATAATCTAGATATTCACAAAAATCGTCTTTCTGGTCCGATTTGGCTCATATTTGCAACACATAATACATACAAGAATAGAAAGCGACCTATAAAAAAATCGCCACTAGGTGGCGCAAGGATCGAGATATTCACAAAAATTCTGTTTGTAGTCCATTTGGCTCATATTTGGAACACATAATACGTGCAAGAATAGAAAGCGACCTATAAAAAAATCGCCGCTAGGTGGCGCAAAGGTCGTGATATTCAAAAAATCGTATTTGTGGTCCGATTTGGTCCATATTTGGAACACATAATACGTACAAGAATAGAAAGCGATCTATTAAAAAAATCGCCGCTAGGTGGCGCAAGGATCAAAATAATCATAAAAATCGTATTTTTGGTCCGATTTGGTTCATATCCGGAACACATAATACATACAAAAATATACAGCGACCTATAAAAGAAATCACCGCTAGGTGGCGCAAGGATCAAGATATTCACAAAAGTCGTGTTTTTGGTCGATTTGGCTCATATTTGGAACACATAATACGTACAAGAGTAGAAATCGACCTATGATAAAAATAGCCGCTAGGTGGCGCAAGGATCGAAATAATCACAAAAATCGTATTTGTGGTCCGATTTGGCTCACATTTGGAACGCATAATACATACAAGAATAGAAAGCGACCTATGAAAAAAATCGCCGTAGGTAACGCAAAGATCGTGATTTTAAGAAAAAATCACATTTGTGGTCCCATTTGCTCCATATTTGGAACACATAATACCTACAAGAATAGAAAGCGACCTATGAAAAAATCGCCGCTAGGTGGCGCAAGGATCGAAATAATCACAAAAATCGTATTTGTGGGCCGGTTTGGCTTATATCCGGAACACATAATACATAAGTACAAGTATAGAAAGCGACGTATGAAAAAAATCGTCGCTAGGTTGCGCAAGGGTCGAAATAATCACAAAAGTCGTATTTGTGGTCCGATTTGGCTCATATTTGGAACACATAATACATACAAGAATAGAAAGCGACCTATAAAAGAAATCGCCGCTAGGTGGCGCAAAGATCGTGATTTTAAAAAAAATCATATTTGTGGTCCGATTTGATCCATATTTGGAACACATAATACATACAAAAATAGAAACCGACCTATAAAAAAAATCACCGCTAGGTGGCGCAAGGACCAAGATATTCACAAAAATCGTGTTTTTGGTCGATTTGGCTCATATTTGGAATACATAATACGTACAAGAATATTTGTGGTCCGATTTGGCTCATATACGGATCACACAATATATACAAATATAGAAAGCGACTTATGAAAAAACCGCCGCTAGGTGGCGCAAGGATCGAAATATTCACAAAAATCCTGTTTGTGGTCCGATTTGGCTCATATTTGGAACACATAATACATACAAGGATAGAAAGCGACCTATAAAAAAAATCGGCACTTGGTGGCGCAAGGATCGAGATATTCACAAAAATTGTGTTTGTGGTCCGATTTGGTTCATATTTGGAACACATAATACATACAAAAATAGAAAGCGACCAATAAAAAAAAATCACCGCTAGGTAGCGCAAGGCTCAAGATATTCACAAAAATCGTGTTTGTGGTCGATTTGGCTCATATTTGGAACACATAATACGTACAAGAATAGAAAACGACCTATGGAAAAAATCGCCGCTAGGTGGCGCAAGGATCGAAATAATCACAAAAATCGTATTTGTGGTCCTATTTGGCTCATATAGGGAACACATAATTCATATAAGTATAGAAAGCGACTTATGATGAAAAGCGCCGCTAGGTGCGCAAGGATCGAAATATTCACAAAAATCGTATTTGTGGTCCGATTTGGCTCATATTTGGAACACATAATACATACCAGAATAGAAAGTGACCTATGAAAAAATCGCCGCTAGGTGGCGCAAGGATGATATTCACAAAAATCGTGTTTGTTTTCCGATTTGGCTCATATCTGGAACACATAATGCATTCAAGAATAGAAAGCGACCTATGTAAAAAATCGCCGCTAGGTGGCGCAAGGATCGAAATAATCACAAAAATCGTATTTGTGTTACGATTTTGCTCATATTTGGAACACATAATAGATACAAGGATAGAAAGCGACCTATGAAAAAAATCGCCGCTAGGTGGCGCAAGGATAAAAATAATCACAAAAATCGTATTTGTCGTCCGATTTGGTTAATATTTGGAACACATAATACATACAAGAATAGAAAGCGGCCTATGAAAAATCACCGCTAGGTGGCGCAAAGATCGTTATTTTTAAAAAAAGTATATTTGTGGTCCGATTTGGTCCATATTTGGAACACGTAATACATATAAGAATAGAAAGCGACCTATGAAAAAAATCGCCGCTAGGTGACGCAAGGATCGAAATAATCACAAAAATCCTATTTGTGGTCCTATTTGGCTCATATCCGGAACACATAATACATACAAGAATGGAAAGTGTCCTATGAACAAAATCGCCGCTAGGTAACGCAAAGATCGTGAATTTCAAAAAAATCATATTTGTGGTCCCATTTGCTCCATATTTGGAACACATAATACCTACGAGAATTGAAAGCGACCTATGAAAAACAAGTAAGGAAGGCTAAGTTCGGGTGTAACCGAACATTACATACTCAGTTGAGAGCTATGGAGACAAAATAAGGAAAATCACCATGTAGGAAAATGAACCTAGCGTAACCCTGGAATGTGGTTGTTGACATGTGTATCAAATGGAAGGTATTAAAGAGTATTTTAAGAGAGAGTAGGCCATAGTTCTATGGATGGACGCCATTTAGGGATATCGCCATAAAGGTGGACCAGGGCTGACTCTAGAATGTGTTTGTACGATATGGGTATCAAATGAAAGGTGATAATGAGTATTTTAAAAGGGAGCAATCCTTAGTTCTATAGGTGGACGCCTTTTCGAGAAATCCCCATAAAGGTGGACCAGGGGTGACTCTAGAATATGTTTGTACGATATGGGTATCAAATGAAAGCTGTTAATGAGTATTTTGAAAAGGAGTGATCCTTAGTTCCCTAGGTGGACGCCGTTTCGAGATATCGCCATAAAGGTGGACCAGGGGTGTCTCTAGTTGTACGATATGGGAATCAAATGAAAGGTGTTACTGAGCGTTTTAAGAGGAAGTGGGCATTAGGTCTATAGGTGGACGCCTTTTCGAAATGTCGCCATTAGGGTGGGCCAGGGGTGACTCTAGAATGTGTTTGTACGATATGGGTATCAAACGAAAGGTGTTACTGAGCATTTTAAGAGGGAGTGGGCATTAGGTCCATAGGTGGACGCCTTTTCGAGATATCGCCATTAGGGTGGGCCAGGGGTGACTCTGGAATGTGTTTGTACGATATGGGTATCAAATGAAAGGTGGTAATGAGTATTTTAAAAGGGAGCAATCCTTAGTTCTATAGGTGGACGCCTTTTCGAGATATCGCCATAAAGGTGGACCAAGGGTGACTCTAGAATGTTTTTACGATATGGGTATCAAACGAAAGGTGTTACTGAGCATTTTAAGAGGGAGTGGGCACTAGGTCTATAGGTGGACGCCTTTTCGAGATATCGCCATTAGGGTGGGCCAGGGGTGACTCTAGAATGTTTGTACGATATGGGTATCAAACGAAAGGTGTTACTGAGCATTTTAAGAGGGAGTGGACATTAGGTCTATAGGTGGACGCCATTTCGAGATATCGCCATTAGGGTGGACCAGGGTGACTCTAGAATGTGTTTGTACGATATGGGTATCAAATGAAAGGTGGTAATGAGTATTTTAAAAGGGAGTAATCCTCAGTTCTATAGGTGGACGCCTTTTCGAGATATCGCCATAAAGGTTGACCAAGGGTGACTCTAGAATGTTTGTACGATATGGGTATCAAAGGAAAGGTGTTACTGAGCATTTTAAGAGGGAGTGGGCATTAGGTCTATAGGTGGACGCCTTTTCGAGATATCGCCATTAGGGTGGGCCAGGGGTGACTCTAGAATGTTTGTATGATATGGGTATCAAAGGAAAGGTGTTACTGAGCATTTTAAGAGGGAGTGGACATTAGGTCTATAGGTGGACGCCTTTTCGAGATAAAGCCATTAGGGTGGGCCAGGGGTGACTCTAGAATGTTTGTACGATATGGGTATCAAACGAAAGGTGTTACTGAGCATTTTAAGAGGGAGTGGGCATTAGGTCTATAGGTGGACGCCTTTTCGAGATATCGCCATTAGGGTGGGCCAGGGGTGACTCTAGAATGTTTGTACGATATGGGTATCAAAGGAAAGGTGTTACTGAGCATTTTAAGAGGGAGTGGACATTAGGTCTATAGGTGGACGCCTTTTCGAGATATCGCCATTAGGGTGGGCCAGGGGTGACTCTAGAATGTTTTTACGATATGGGTATCAAACGAAAGGTGTTACTGAGCATTTTAAGAGGGAGTGGGCATTAGGTCTATAGGTGCACGCCTTTTCGAGATATCGCCATTAGGGTGGACCAGGGTTGACTCTAGAATGTGTTTGTACGATATGGATATCAAATTAAAGGTATTGATGAGGGTTTTAAAAGCGAGTGGCCCTTAGATGTATATGTGAAGGCGTTCTCGCGATATCGACCAAATGTGGATCAGGTGATCCATAAAATCATCTGTCGGGTGCTGCTAATTTATTTATATATTCAATAACACTAACAGTATTCCTGCCAAGATTCCAAGGGCTGTTGATTTCGCCTTGTAGAACTTTTTCATTTTCTTCTACTTAATATGGTAGGTGTCACACCCATTTTACAAAGTTTTTTCCAAAGTTATATTTTGCGTCAATAAACAAATCCAGTTACCATGCTTCATCCCTTTTTTCGTATTTGGTATAGAATTATGGCATTTTTTTAATTTTTCGTAATTTTCGATATCGATAAAGTGGGCGTGGTTATGGTCGGATTTCGGCCATTTTTTATACCAAGATAAAGTGAGTTCAGATAAGTACGTGGGCTAAGTTTAGTAAAGATATATCGGTTTTTGCTCAAGTTATTGTGTTAACGGCCGAGCGGAAGGACAGACGGAGGACTGTGTATAAAAACTGGGCGTGGCTTCCACCGATTTCGCCCATTTTCACAGAGAACAGTTAACGTCATAGAATCTATGCTCCTACCAAATTTCAAAAGGATTGGTAAATTTTTGTTCGACTTATGGCATTAAAAGTATTCTAGACACACTAAATGAAAATGGGCGGAGCCACGCCCATTTTGAAATTTTCTTTTATTTTTGTATTTTGTTGCATCATATCATTACTGGAGTTGAATTTTGACTTAATTTACTTATATACAGTAAAGATATTAAATTTTTTGTTAAAATTTGAATTAAAAAAAAATTTTTTTTAAAAAGTGGGCGTGTTCTTCATCCAATTTTGCTAATTTTTATTTAGCACATATAAAGTAATAGTAGTAACGTTCCTGCCAAATTTCATCATGATATCTTCAACGACTGCCAAATTACAGCTTGCAAAACTTTTAAATTACCTTCTTGTAAAAGTGGGCGGTGCCACGCCCATTGTCCAAAATCTTACTAATTTTCTATTCTGCGTCATAACGTCAACCCATCTACCAAGTTTCATCGCTTTAACCGCCTTTGGCAATGAATTATCGCATTTTTCGGTTTTTCGAAATTTTCGATATCGAAAAAGTGGGCGTGGTTATAGTCCGATATCGTTCATTTTAAATAGCGATCTGAGATGAGTGCTCAGAAACCTACATACCAAATTTCATCAAGATACCTCAAAATTGACTCAAGTTATCGTGTTAACGGACGGACGGACGGACGGACGGACATGGCTCAATCAAATTTTTTCTGGATCCTGATTATTTTGATATATGGAAGTCTATATCTATCTCGATTCCTTTATATATGTACAACCAACCGTTATCCAATCAAACTTAATATACTCTGTGAGCTCTGCTCAACTGAGTATAAAAATTACCGCTAGGTGGCGCAAGGATCGAAATAATCACAAAAATCGTATTTCTGGGCCGGTTTGGCTCATATCCGGAACACATAATACATACAAGTATAGAAAGCGACCTATGAAAAAAATCCCCGCTAGGTGGCGCAAGGGTCGAAATAATCACGAAAATCGTATTTGTGGTCCGATTTGGCTCATATTTGGAACACATAATACATACAAGAATAGAAAGCGACCTATGTAAAAATTCGCCGCTAGGTGGCGCAAGAATCGAAATATTCAAAAAAACCCTGTTTGTGGTCCGATTTGGCTCATATTTGGAACACATAATACATACAAGGATAGAAAGCGACCTATAAAAAAAATCGCCACTAGGTGTCGCATGGATACAGATATTCACAAAAATCGTGTTTGTTTTCCGATTTGGCTCATATCTGGAACACATAATGCATACAAGAATAGAAAGCGACCTATGAAAAAAATCGCCGCTAGGTGGCGCAAGGGTCGAAATAATCACAAAAATCGTATTTGTGGTCCGATTTGGCTCATATTCGGAAGACATAATACATACCAGTATAGGAAGCGACTTATGAAAAAGCGCCGCTAGGTGGCGCAAGGATCGAAATAATCACAAAAATCGTATTTGTGGTCCGATTTGGCTCATATTTGGAACACATAATACATACAAGAATAGAAAGCGACATATGAAAAAAATCGCCGCTAGGTGGCGCAAGAATCTAGATATTCACAAAAATCGTCCTTCTGGTCCGATTTGGCTCATATTTGCAACACATAATACATACAAGAATAGAAAGCGACCTATAAAAAAATCGCCACTAGGTGGCGCAAGGATAGAGATATTCACAAAAATTCTCTTTGTGGTCCATTTGGCTCATATTTGGAACACATAATACGTGCAAGAATAGAAAGCGACCTATAAAAAAATCGCCGCTAGGTGGCGCAAAGGTCGTGATATTCAAAAAATCGTATTTGTGGTCAGATTTGGTCCATATTTGGAACACATAATTCGTACAAGAATAGAAAGCGATCTATTAAAAAAATCGCCGCTAGGTGGCGCAAGGATCCAAATAATCATAAAAATCGTATTTTTGGTCCGATTTGGTTCATATCCGGAACACATAATACATACAAGAATATACAGCGACCTATAAAAGAAATCACCGCTAGGTGGCGCAAGGATCAAGATATTCACAAAAATCGTGTTTGTGGTCGATTTGGCTCATATTTGGAACACATAATACGTACAAGAGTACAAATCGACCTATGATAAAAATCGCCGCTAGGTGGCGCAAGGATCGAAATAATCACAAAAATCGTATTTGTGGTCCGATTTGGCTCACATTTGGAACGCATAATACATACAAGAAAAGAAAGCGACCTATGAAAAAAATTGCCGCTAGGTGGCGCAAGGATCGAAATAATCACAAAAGTCGTATTTGTGGTCCGATTTGGCTCATATTTGGAACACATAATACATAAAAGGATAGAAAGCGACCTATGAAAAAAATCGCCGCTAGGTAACGCAAAGATCGTGATTTTCAAAAAAATCATATTTGTGGTCCCATTTGCTCCATACTTGGAACACATAATACCTACAAGAATAGAAAGCGACCTATGAAAAAAATCGCCGCTAGGTGACGCAAGGATCGAAATAATCACAAAAATCGTATTTGTGGGCCGGTTTGGCTAATATCCGGAACACATAATACATAAGTACAAGTATAGAAAGCGACGTATGAAAAAAATCGTCGCTAGGTGGCGCAAGGGTCGAAATAATCACAAAAGTCGTATTTGTGGTCCGATTTGGCTCATATTTGGAACACATAATACATACAAGAATAGAAAGCGACCTATAAAAGAAATCGCCGCTAGGTGGCGCAAAGAAAGTGATTTTAAAAAAATCATATTTGTGGTCCGATTTAGTCCATATTTGGAACACATAATACATACAAAAATAGAAACCGACTTATGAAAAAAAAAGCTACTAGGTGACGCAAGGAACAAGATATTCATTAAAATCCTGTTTGTGGTCGTATTGGCTCATATTTGGAATACATAATACGAACAAGAATAGAAAGCGACCTATTAAAAAAATCGCCGCTAGGTGGCGCAAAGATCGAAATAATCATAAAACTCGTATTTGTGGTCCGATTTGGCTCATATCCGGAACACATAATACATACAAGAATAGAAAGCGACCTATAAAAAAATCACCGCTAGGTGGCGCAAGGACCAAGATATTCACAAAAATCGTCTTTGTGGTCGATTTGGCTCATATTTGGAACACATAATACGTACAAGAATAGAAAGCGACCTATGAAAAAAATCGCCGCTAGGTGGCGCAAGGGTCGAAATAATCACAAAAATCGTATTTGTGGTCCGATTTGGCTCACATACGGAACACATAATACATAAAAGAATAGAAAGCGACCTATGAAAAAATCGCCGCTGTGTAACGCAAAGATCGTGATGTTCACAAAAATCATATTTGTGGTCCCATTTGCTCCATATTTGGAACACATAATACATATAAGAATAGAAAGCGACCTATGAAAAAAATCGCCGCTAGGTGGCGCAAAGATCGTTAATTTCAAAAAAATTATATTTGTGGTCCGATTTGGTCCATATTTGGAACACGTAATACATATAAGAATAGAAAGCGACCTATGAAAAAAATC
This sequence comes from Eurosta solidaginis, assembly GCF_040869045.1. Classification (NCBI taxonomy): domain Eukaryota; kingdom Metazoa; phylum Arthropoda; class Insecta; order Diptera; family Tephritidae; genus Eurosta; species Eurosta solidaginis. The sequence goes on from NC_090324.1 coordinate 187,104,325, forward strand.
GCCGCTAGGTGACGCAAGGATCGAAATAATCATAAAATCCTATTTGTGGTCCGATTTGGCTCATATCCGGAACACATAATACATACAAGAATAGAAAGTGTCCTATGAAAAAAATCGCCGCTAGGTAACGCAAAGATCGTGATTTTCACAAAAATCATATTTGTGGTCCCATTAGCTCCATATTTGGAACACATAATACATATAAGAATAGAAAGCGACCTATGAAAAAAATCGCCGCTAGGTGGCGCAAAGATCGTTATTTTCAAAAAAATTATATTTGTGGTCCGATTTGGTCCATATTTGGAACACGTAATACATATAAGAATAGAAAGCGACCTTTGAAAAAAATCGCCGCTAGGTGACGCAAGGATCGAAATAATCACAAAAATCCTATTTGTGGTCCGATTTGGCTAATATCCGGAACACCTAATACATAAGTACAAGTATAGAAAGCGACGTATGAAAAAAATCGTCGCTAGGTAACTCAAGGGTCGAAATAATCACAAAAGTCGTATTTGTGGTCCGATTTGGCTCATATTTGGAACACATAATACATACAAGAATAGAAAGCGACCTATAAAAGAAATCGCCGCTAGCTGGCGCAAAGATCGTGATTTTCAAAAAAATCATATTTGTGGTCCGATTTGGTCATTATTTGGAACACATAATACATACAAGAATAGAAAGTGACCTATGAAAAAAGCGCCGCTAGGTGGCGAAAAGATCGTGATATTCAAAAAAATCGTATTTGTGGTCCGATTTGGTCCATATTTGGAACACATAATACGTACAAGAATAGAGAGCGACCTATGAAAATATCGCCGCTAGGTGGCCCAAGGATCGAAATATTCACAAAAATCCTGTTTGTGGTCCGATTTGGCTCATATTTCGAAAACATAGTACATACAAGTATAGAGAGCGACCTATAAAAAAATCGCCGCTAGGTGGCGCAAGGATCGAAATATTCACAACAATCCTGTTTGTGGTCCGATTTGGCTCATATTTGGAACACATAGTACATACAAGTATAGAAAGCGAATTATGAAAAAAATCGCCGCTAGGTGGCGCAAGGATCGAAATAATCACAAAAATCGTATTTGTGGTCCGATTTGGCTCATATTTGGAACACATAATACATACAAGAATAGAAAGCGACCTATGAAAAAAATCGCCGCTAGCTGGCGCAAAGATCGTGATTTTCAAAAAAGTCATATTTGTGGTCCGATTTGGTCATTATTTGGAACACATAATACATACAAGAATAGAAAGTGACCTATGAAAAAAGCGCCGCTAGGTGGCGAAAAGATCGTGATATTCAAAAAAATCGTATTTGTGGTCCGATTTGGTCCATATTTGGAACACATAATACGTACAAGAATAGAGAGCGACCTATGAAAATATCGCCGCTAGGTGGCGCAAGGATCGAAATAATCACGAAAATCGTATTTGTGGTCCGATTCGGCTCATATCCGGAACACATAATACATACAAGAATAGAAAGCGGCCTATGAAAAAATCGCCGCTAGGTGGCGCAAAGATCGTGATATTCAAGAAAATCGTATCTGTGGTCCGATTTGGTCCATATTTGGAACACATAATACAGACATGAATAGAAAGCGACCTATGATGTTCGATTTGGCTCATATTTGGACAAATATTACATACAGTCCGGTAGAAGTGACATCAAAATATTTTGGAGTTGGAGGAGGGACAAGCATACGTGGCGCAGAGTCGAGTAAAGTCTTTGGAAGGGTTGTGTATTGAGGATTTAGATTATAACAAATTTTCAGGAAAGAGTCCTTGTAATAATGAGTCACTAAATGTGCTAAATAGAATGAGAAATAATGGCAATTAAATAAAGACTAAAAACTTGAAAATAAAATAATTTAAAAAAAATTTTTAGTTAAACGGTTTTATTGAAAACAATACTTACATGAAGTAATAATAACCCTAAAAGCTAGAAAACAATTAGGTAGGTCCTAGGTACTAGTCATCACACTCCTCATCAATCTAGGGCGTTGATCAGACAATTAAATAAAAGCGTTGGACGCGTCAAATGTCGATTGATAGTCGTATATAAGACCAACTGAACCTTTATCAGGTTATGCTACGCCTCACACTTTTAGTAATTTCACGAGCCCAACGCTTTTATTTAATTATCTTATCAACGCCCTAGATTGATGAGGAGTTTGATAACTAGTACCTAGGACCTACCTAATTATTTTCTAGTTTTAGTATTATTATTACTTCATGTAAGTATTGTGTTCAATAAAACCGTTCAACTTAAAAAGTTTTTTTTAATTATCTAAATACAAATATATTTGAAAAATACGCAGTGTCCATATTTTGGGCTTCAAGGCCCCAGAAGTGTAAAGGTTCGAAATTTATATTAGACCTCGAATAATGCAGCAGTGAAAGTTGCAATCAATTCTGTGAAGGGGTTTCTGATGGATGCGAGCACAAACATATAGAAAGACATACATACGTTTATAAACTATTGATTTGGGTTCAGGGAGTTCATAAGGACGACTGCTATCAATTTTTCTGAAATATCTTTACAGAAAAGACATCGACCTTCTAGAATTTTATTATATGTATGAGTTATACTTTTAATTATTATGATACTGCCCACATTTTGGCTTATATCTTTGAAGCGCGTTAAAATGTTTGTTAGTGTAAAATTAGTGAGCATTCTGCCTCTTTTGTTAAAGTTAGGGGAACCCCACATGGGTCTCCATGTATTGAAATCCCCGACTAAATATATTGGGTCATGGAAGTTTATTAGTAGTTGGTGGAGGTCGTTCGCAGATATGTATATGTTCTGATGGAGAGATGTAAGTGCTAATTACTACAAATGGGATACTGGATTTTATTTTTATTGCGACAGATAATATTTTCGTGTTCAAAACGATTTCGGATTGTTCCAAAGAGTTGTGCACTAAGAGTGACACTCCTCTTTGTTTGGTGTTTGGCGATATCATTTTTGTTAAACATGGAAAAGTTTTTTGGTATTGTGTATGTATTAGAATTTAAATAAAGGTGAGTTTTTTGAAAGGCTATTATTTGATATTTTTTTTCTTTTATTAGTAATAAGAGTTGATTATAGTTATCTTTGTAACCATTAAATAAAGTCTCCACTAAAGAATCTATCTAAATACCATAATGAAATAAAACAGATGTGGTGAAAACACTAGAAGCTCAACCGATTCCTCTTTTTCCATAGAGTGTAAGTGTTGGATTTTATATAAGGTGCCACGATTTTCAAACTTTTGTTGTTGAGGGGTAGAGGGGTCCTAAAAATGTACAAAATGGAATCCGCAGCTCTAAGAAACTCGTAGTTTATGAAATATAAGCTTTTTAATTTCCAAATTTAGTAAAATTTCAACTTTAGTCCTGCACTTAAAATTCGAGTCGCACATGTCGATGGCGGTATCAAAAGACGTGTATTTGCGTCAAGATTCAGAATCCGAAAGCAGAAACTATATTTTTTATCTCGTTTCAAAGTTATTCGCGGAAAACCCGTCGATACTATTGTCGCTTTTTTCGTTGTTGCAATTAAACAAACGAAAACATATGAAGGTGGTGAATAGTGTTGCCAGTTCCTCAACAATATCTTTTTATCTTGGTAGAACATTATAAAGAGGTGGCACGTCGACATAAAAATGCAAACAAACATACCCTATCAATGTATTTTGATTTTGTAAAACTCTTTGACGGGTGTGTTTGGAGGTGAGTGGTTATGTTAGTTTTCTTGTTGCCGGTGTCGGATCGGTTAAGGGTAATTTTTTTAAAGGTGTTCTACGCAGAATTACTGTGCATGGCATAGCCGGTGTTGGATCGCCTAAGCGTTATTTTTTTAAAGTGCGGTCAAAGGCCGCCTACGCAGAAGGGTGTACTACGCAGAAGGACATCACCGTGGCGGTAGCCACGATTATACCACACACCCGGACTTGGCATGACGTAGCCCAGGGTTATTTTTTATAAGCGCGGCCGAAGGCCGCCTATGAAAAAAAGTGTTCTACGCAGAATTATTGTGCATGGCCACCAAAAAAGAGCTTTTTCAAATTTTTGGTAAATAAAGACTAGAAAAGTTAAAGATATACATACATCAGATGAAAAGTATTTTTATAGGTTATTTTTCGATTTTTTAATTTTTGAAATCCATCCTTTAGTTTCGGAGATATTTTGATTTGAAAAATTCATAATTTCGCCTTTTGACATGGAATTACCCCCAAACCTTTCATTTGCACCAAAAAAGAAATATACCGTTGGAATCAGCATAAAAATCTATAAAATCCGATTTTTTTTTTTTTTTTTGACAAATGTATGTATTCTGCACTTTCTAATCATAAAAAATTTTAATATTTACTTAAAAATCACGCATTTCGGTAAATTAAATACACTAATTTCAAATTATTCAGAGATTTGCAAAAACAAAATACATTGATAGTGTATGTTTGTTTGCATTTATGGGGACGTGCCACCACCTTATAATGTTCTGCTAAGATAAAAAGATATGGTTGCGGAGCTGGCAACACTATTCACCACCTTCGTATGTTTTCGTTTGTTTAATTGCAACAACGAAAAAAGCGACAATAGTATCGACGGGTTTTCCGCGAATAACTTTTAAACGATACAAAATATAGTTTCTGCTTTCGGATTCTGAATCTTGACGCAAATGCGCGTCTTTTGATACCGCTATCGACATGTGCGACCCGAATTTTAAGTGCAATACTTAAGTTGAAATTTTACTAAATTTGGAAATTAAAAAGCTTATATTTCATAAACTACGAGTTTTCTAGAGTTGCGGATGATAATTTTGTGATTTTTAGGACCCCCTCCACCCCTCGACAAAAAAGTTGGAAAATCGTGGCACCTTATTCAAAATATTCCCCGAGTGCAAGTTAAAGTAGTGGATAATGTCAGTTGTTGGGGAGGGGGGTGTGGAAAGATGGGGGTCGTTTATATTGTATTGAAAAACCTGTTTGTTTAGTAATTCGCTTAATAGATTTGAGTTGCTGTTTGAGTTGAAATCGAAATTGCTTGGAAATTTGGATTTTAGTAAGTGATTTGTTGTTGACTTGTCTTCTAGATTATTTGCGTAATTTAAATGTTGGGAACTTTGAGAAGCTTGAGGGTTATCGTGACTCGTTGTATTTAATAGTGAGGAGGAATCACTATTGGGTTTTGTGCAGGAAGGGTTGGTGGGAGGGATTGTAGTATTATTACCGATGCTGGTTGATATTGTTTTTTGTTTGAAGAAAACTTTTTAAACGGTTTTATTTAGCTTAACTTGACATGGCGGACGGCCGGCACGAATTTTGTAATTGAAATTTAAGTAACTTCCCGATAAGCTACAAGCTTGAAACTTGGAATATAGTTCAGAACCCGATGACAATGCAATAATAAGAAAAAATCGCCGCTAGGTGGCGCAAGGATCGAGATATTCACAAAAATCGTATTTGTGGTCCGATTTGTCTCATATTTGGAACACATAATACATACCAGAATAGAAAGCGACCTATGAAAAAATCGCCGCTAGGTGGCGCAAGGATCGAGATATTCACAAAAATCGTGTTTGTTTTCCGATTTGGCTCATATCTGGAACACATAATTCATACAAGAATAGAAAGCGACCCATGAAAAAAATTGCCGCTAGGTGGCGCAACGATCGAAATAATCACAAAAATCGTATTTGTGGTCCGATTTGGTTCATATTTGGAACACATAATACATACAAGAATAGAAAGCGACCTATGAAAATAATCGCCGCTAGGTGGCGCAAGGATCGAAATAATCACAAATATCGTATTTATGATCCGATTTGGCTCATATTTGGAACATATAATAAGTACAAGAATAGAAAGCGACCTATGAAAAAAATTGTCGCTAGGTGGCGCAAGGATCGAGATATTAACAAAAATCCTGTTTGTTTTCGGTTTGGCTCATATCTGGAACACATAATACATACAAGAATAGAAAGCGACCTATGAAAAAAATCGCCGCTAGATGGCGCAAGGATCTAAATGAACTAAATAGAATGAGAAATAATAGCAATTAAATAAAGACTAAAAGCTTGAAAATAAAATAATTAAGTAAAATTTTTAAGTTAAACGGTTTTATTGAAAACAATACTTACATGAAGTAATAATAATCCTAAAAGCTAGAAAATAATTAGGTAGGTCTTAGGTACTAGTCACCACACTCCTCATCAATTTAGGGCGATGATCAGACAATTAAATAAAAGGGTTGGTGGGAGAGATTTTAGTATTATTACCAATGCTGGCTGATATTGTTTTTTGTACATTGGGTTTGAAGAAAACTTTTTAAACGGTTTTATTTAGCTTGACTTGACAAATCTTGCTTTATAATCACAAAAATCGTATTTGTGGTCCAATTTGGCTCATATTTGGAACACATAAAACATACAATACGAGAAAGCGACCTACGAATAAATCGCCGCTAGGTGGCGCAAGGATCGAAATAATCACAAAAATCGATTTGTCGTCCGATTTGGTTAATATTTGGAACACCTAATACATACAAGAATAGAAAGCGACCTATGAAAAAAATCGCCGCTAGGTGGCGCAAAGATCGAAATATTCACAAAAATCCTGTTTGTTGTCCAAATAGGCTCATATTTGGAACACGTAATACATACAAGGATAGAAAGCGTCCTATGAAAAAAAATCACAAAATTCGTATTTGTGGTCCGATTTGGCTTATATCCGGAACACATAATACATACAAAAATAGAAAGCGACCGATGAAAAAATCGCCGCTAGGTGGCGCAAGGATCGAGATAATCACAAAAATCTTATTTGTGGTCCGATTTGGTTCATATTTGGAGCACATAATATATACAAGAATAGAAAGCGACCTATGAAAAAAATCGCTACTAGGAGGCGCAAGGACCGAGATATTCACAAAAATCGTATATGTGGTCCGATTTGGCTCATATCCGGAACACGTAATACATACAAGAATAGAAAGCGACCTATAAAAACATCACCGCTAGGTGGCGCAAGGATCGAGAAATTCACAAAAATCGTGTTTGTTTTCCGATTTGGCTCATATCTGGAACACATAATACACACAAGAATAGAAAGCGGCCTATGAAAAAAATCGCCGCTAGGTGGCGCAAGGATCGAAATAATCACAAAAATCGTATTTGTGGTCCAATTTGGCTCATATTTGGAGCACATAATATATACAAGAATAGAAAGCGACCTATGAAAAAAATCGCTACTAGGAGGCGCAAGGACCGAGATATTCACAAAAATCGTATATGTGGTCCGATTTGGCTCATATCCGGAACACGTAATACATACAAGAATAGAAAGCGACCTATAAAAACATCGCCGCTAGGTGGCGCAAGGATCGAAATAATCACAAAAATCGTATTTGTGGTCCAATTTGGCTCATATTTGGAACACATAATAAGACGAGAAAGCGATCTACGAATAAATCGCCGCTAGGTGGCGCAAGGTGGCGCAAGGATCGAAATAATTACAAAAATCGTATTTGTGGTCCAATTTGGCTCATATTTGGAACACATAATAAGACGAGAAAGCGACCTACGAATAAATCGCCGCTAGGTGGCGCAAGGATCGAAATAATCACAAATATCGTATTTGTCGTCCGATTTGGTTAATATTTGGAACATATAATACATACAAGAATAGAAAGCGACCTATAAAAAAATCGCCACTAGGTGGCGCAAGGGTCGAGATATTCACAAAAATCCTTTTTGTGGTCGATTTGGCTCATATTTGGAACCCATAATACGTACAAAAATAGAAAGCGACCTATGAAAAAAATCGCCGCTAGGTGGCGCAAAGATCAAAATAATCACAAAAATCGTATTTGTGGTCCGATTTGGCTCATATACGGAACACATAATACATACAAGTATAGAAAGCGACCTATGAAAAAAATCGCCGCTAGGTGGCGCAAGGATCGAAATTTTCACAAAAATCCTGTTTGTGGTCCGATTTGGCTCATATTTGGGACACATAATACATACAAGGATAGAAAGCGAACTATAAAAAAATCGCCACTAGGTGGCGCAAGGATCGAGATATTCACAAAAATCGTGTTTGTGGTCGATTTGGCTCATATTTGGAACACATAATACGTACAAGAGTAGAAAGCGACCTATGAAAAAATCGCCGCTAGGTGGCGCAAGGATCGGAATAATCACAAAAATCGTATTTGTGGCCCGATTTGGCTCATATTTGGAACACATAATACATACAAGAATAGAAAGCGGCGTATGAAAAAAAAAAGCAGCTAGGTGGCGCAAGGATCTAAATATTCACAAAAATCGTGTTTGTGGTCCGATTTGGTTCATATTTGTAACACATAATACATACCAGAATAGAAAGCGACCTATAAAAAATCGCCAGTAGGTGGCGCAAGGATCGAGATATTCACAAAAATTCTATTTGTGGTCGATTTGGCTCATATTTGGAACATATAATACGTGCAATAATAGAAAGCGACCTATGAAAAAAATCGCCGCTAGGTGGCGCAAAGATCGTGATATTCAAAAAAATCGTACTTGTGGTCCGATTTGCTCCATATTTGGAACACTTAAAACATACAAGAATAGAAAGCGACCTATTAAAAAAATCGCAGCTAGGTGGCGCAAGGATCCAAATAATCATAAAAATCGTATTTGTGGTCCGATTTGGCTAATATTTGGAACACATACATCCAAGAATAGAAAGCGACCTATAAAAAAAATCGCCGCTAGGAGGTGCATGGATCGAAATAATCACAAAAGTCGTATTTGTGGTCCGATTTTGGCTCATATTTGGAACACATAATACATAAAAGAATAGAAAGCGACCTATGAAAAAAATCGCCGCTAGGAGGTGCATGGATCGAAATAATCACAAAATTCGTATTTGTGGTCCGATTTTGGCTCATGTTTGGAACACATAATACATAAGAGAATAGAAAGCGACCTATGAAAAAAATTGCCGCTAGGTAACGCAAAGATCGTGATTTTCAAAAAAATCATATTTGTGGTCCCATTTGCTCCATATTTGGAAAACATAATACCTACAAGAATAGAAAGCGACCTATGAAAAAAATCGCCGCTAGGTGGCGCAAGGATCGCAATAATCACAAAAATCGTATTTGTGGGCCGGTTTGGCTCATATCCGGAACACATAATACATACAAGGATAGAAAGCGACATATGAAAAAAATCACCGCTAGGTGGCGCAAGGGTCGAAATAATCACAAAAATCATATTTGTGGTCCGATTTGGCTCATATTTGGAACACATAATACATACAAGAATAGAAAGCGACCTATGATGTTCTATTTGGCTCATATTTGGACAAATATTACATACAGTCCGGTAGAAGTGACATCAAAAAATATTTTGAAGTTGGAGGAGGGACAAGCATACGTGGCGCAGAGTCTAGTAAAGTATTTGGAAGGGTTATGTATTGAGGATTTAGATTATAACAAATTTTCAGGAAAGAGTCCTTGTAATAATGAGTCACTAAATGTACTAAATAGAATGAGAAATAATGGCAATTAAATAAAATTAAAGAAAAAAACTTTTTTAAAAATAAGCTTTTATTATTGGTTAATAAAATTAACTAAAAAGTAAACAATAAATTTACTCTAAAGAATTATAACACTTTATAAGTTCATTGTAAGCTTTAACGATAATTAGGCTTTTTCGTCTGCGACAAAAAAATTCTATATTGTACATAATTATATATTTTTAACATTAAAACATTACACCTAAATTATTAAATCTTACAGTTTGTATCACAGTTCTAATTGTTCTTATAAAACTCGTGTTGACTTTTGATGGTATAATTAAGAACATTTAGGATCTCCTTTTCTTGCTATCGCAATGTAACACGCTTTTATTAGAACAATTAGGACTGTGATATAAACTGTAAGATTAAATAATTTAGGTGTAAAGTTTTAATGTTAAAAATATATAATTATGTACAATATAGAATTTTTTTGTCGCAGACGAAAAAGCCTAATTATCGTTAAAGTTTACAATGAACTTATAAAGTGTTATAATTCTTTAGAGTAAATTTATTGTTTACTTTTTAGTTAATTTTATTAACCAATAATAAAAGCTTATTTTTAAAAATGTTTTTTTTCTTTAATTTTATTTTTTACTTTTTAGTTCGTTTTATTAACAAGTAATAGAAGCTTGTTCTTAGAAAAGCCTTTTTCTTAAATTAAATTTAAATATGATTTTTTTTTTAATTTTTAGTAGGGAAAAATATTGTTTAAATTAGTTATGTAATCTTTACTTAGTTATTTGTAACGTTTCTCATTCTATCCATTTCTTTTACAGCATCAACTTTTTAGTTAATTTTATTAACCAATAATAAAAGCTTATTTTTAAAAAAGTTTTTTTCTTAAATTTTATTTTTTTCTTTAATTTTATTATATCATAATCCGAATATATTGGGGCATATTCATAATCGAAATAAAATGTGACTAAGTTAGTTGAAGCATTTTTTAAAGAGAGCACATATAAAATTGTGTCAAACAGTGTTAAATAACTTAACTTTGCCTATGTCGCGTTCAGTTTACAACTACTTATTGCAGATCTCTGATCTGTGGGTTAAATCTGTTTTAAAATAAAATTCCAACTTTCGCTTAGCTAAAATTCCATTGCCTAAAATCTGTAAAACAAAATCAAGTGCGCAGAGAAGTATGCAACACTTACCGATAACAGCCTAACCGCGTTAGCGTTCGTTGTATCACAGATTTTTTACACTTTGAAAATGACGGCTGTTGTTTGCAAGGTTGCATTCCTTTGAGTCTTCGTTTTCACCAACTGTATTAACAAAGTCATGAGCCTGGACATTCGTGCAATTTTAGTGATGTAAATTGCATGGCGCCAGCGCCAATTCGGTGCCAGCTCAATGGTAGCTCATTGACGAAATGATTCCAATCGAATTTTTGACGCTGCGTAGTAGTGAGTACGTAGTACATTTCACTTGCGCTATTGAGTGAAACGACTTTTGTGTGTCAGGCACGAGTTTGGTGTTATTGGCGCTACTGGCAATGATGACACTGAGCTGATGACGGTAGCGCTGGTAGTTCAGCTTTTGAATCAGAGAAAGAATTGATGACCCGTGCAAATTATTATGGCTTTGGCCGTCTAAATTATTATGTTGTATTTGAACCAAATAAATGCTGCGGACATAACAACCGGAGTCATTTTTGAGTTGTATATTTAAATTTAATGCACAATTAATATGGGTGTGTTTGAGCGGCCAAATAATAACAGTAGTATTGCTAAAGTGCTGCTAAGTTGATGGAATGTCGCTAATTTCCTAGCGATGATCAATAGATTGTCAGTATTTCGTTCAGCGAACACGCGAAATTGCCACATCTTCTCAAATTTTCCAAGATTTTCCATTCTTGATTTAACTTAAGCTGTTATGCCAATATTTTTCAGCAAGCTTTTTTCAAATAGGTAATTTTTCCAAAAGCAAAATAAATTACAGAAAAGATTACAGAGTTAAACAGCCTTAAAAATTCAGCTATGATGGTTATACACAGAAATACAACAGAGGGTTGTGTCTCCGCTTTTCGCAAGCGTGAGATTCACCACGTGTGACACGCGTAATTCACCACGTATAAGTCTCAAAATCTACGGTTAGGTATCGGCGGGTTTGTATGGGACTTAGGCTGTTATGCCAAAGTAAACACAAATCTTTACCGATAACTGTGTTATCGATTAATTTATCGAATTCTCGCAAAGTAATATTCTATTGCCATCGGAGTTATATATGTGTGCAAAATTTCAGCTCAATTGGACACCGGGAAGTGTATCAAATTTAACTTGCAAGATTCCATTACATACAACAAAAGTGAAACTAAATAAAAGCTTATAAAATTGTGTCAAACAGTGTTAACTAACTTAAAATCATATTTTATTGTGACTTGGCCTATGTGGCGTTCAGTTTACAACAACTCATTGCAGATCTCTGCTCTGTGTGTTAAATCTGTTTTAAAATAATAGCCGTATTTTTTTTTTACACGTAAACGTCTATACGCTTATAATTTATATGGACTGCTAAGCGCCAAACTTTAAATACACCTCTGAAGTTGCTGCGCATAAAATGTGTACTAATAAATTCAAATACGCATTATACGCAGATGTAACTGAAATATGTGTTTTTGTTTCACCCCCTACACTAATTCTATGTATTCTATGTGTGTCCACAATTCATCGCAACTGATTTAGCTATATGTTATACACAGGCATACAACAGAGGGTCGTGTCTCCGCTTTTCGGTACACGCTGTAGCTGTAGCTAGTTGTTTAACCACTGCCGCTAGATGGGTCTCCTAAGCATTATCTAAGCGAGGATAGGCGTTTTTTTTCACGCGCAAACGTAAACCTATACGCGTGTATAAAAAAACACGGCTAATATTCCAACTTTCGCTTAGCTAAAATTCCATCGCCAAAAATCTGTAAAACAAAATCAAGTGCGCAGAAAAGTATGCAACACTTACCGATAAGAGCCTAACCGCGTTAGCGTTCGTTGTATCACAGAATTTTTACACTTTGAAATTGACGGCTGTTGTTTGCAAGGTTGCATTCCTTTGAGTCTTCGTTTTCACCATCTGGATTAACAAAGTCATGAGCCTGGGCATTCGCGCAATTTTAGTAATGTAAATTGCATGGCGCCAGCGCCAATGCGGTGCCAGCTCAATGGTAGCTCATTGACGAAATGACTCCAAGCGAATTTTTGACGCCACTTAGTAGTGAGTGCGTAGTACATTTTACTTGCGCTATTGAGTGAAACGACTTTTTTGTGTCAGGCACGAGTTTGGTGTTATTGGCGCTACTGGCAATGGTGACACTGAGCTGTTGACGGTAGCGCTGGTAGTTCAGATTTTGAATCAGAGAAAGAATTGATGACCCGGGTAAATTACTATGGCTTTGGCCGTGTAAATTATTATGGTGTATTTGTATATTTTAGATTTAATGCACAATTAATATGTGTGTGTTTGAGCGGCCAAATAATAACAGTAGTATTGCTCAAGTGCTGCTTAGTTGATGGAATGTCGCTAATTTCGTAGCGATGATCAGCAGATTGTCAATATTTCGTTCAACGGACGCGCGAAATTGCCACATCTGCTCAAATTTTCCAAGATTTTCCATTCTTGATTTAACTTAAGCTGTTATGCCAATATTTTTCAGGCAGCTTTTTTCAAATAGGTAATTTTTCAAAAGCAAAATAAATTACAGAGTTAAACAGCCTTAAAAATTCAGCTTTGTTGGTTATACACAGAAATACAACAGAGGGTTGTGTCTCCGCTTTTCGCAAGCGCTGAGATTCACCACGCGTGATTCACCACGTCCAAATATCACAATCCACGGATAGGTACCGGCGGGTTTGTATGGGACTTAGGGTGTTATGCCAAAGTAAATACAAATCTTTACCGATAACTGTTTTATCGATTAATTTATCGAATTCTAACAAAATAATATTGTATTGTCATCGGAGTTATACATGCGTGCAAAATTTCAGCTCAATCGGACACCGGGAAGTGTATCAAATTTAACTTGCAAGATTCCATTACAGACAACAAAAGTGAAACTAAATAAAAGCTTATAATAAAGACTAAAAACTTGAAAATAAAATAATAAAAAAAAAAAGTTTAAGTTAAACGGCTTTATTGAAAACAATACTTACATGAAGTAATAATAATCTTAAAAGCTAGAAAATAATTAGGCAGGTCCTAGGTACTAGTCATCACACTCCTCATCAATCTAGGGCGTTGATCAGACAATTAAATAAAAGCGTTGGGAGCGTCAAATGTCGATTGATAGACGTATATAAGACCAACTGAACCTTAATCAGGTTATGCTACGGCTCACATTTTTAGAAATTTCACGAGCCCAACGCTTTTATTTAATTGTCTTATCAACGCCCTAGATTGATGAGGAGTTTGATAACTAGTACCTAGGACCTACCTAATTATTTTCTAGTTTTAGTATTATTATTACTTCATGTAAGTATTGTTTTCAATGAAACCGTTCAACTTAAAAAGTTTTTTTTTTAATTATCTAAATACAAATATATTTGAAAAATACCCAGTGTCCATATTTTGGGCTTCAAGGCCCCAGAAGTGTAAAGGTTCGAAATTTATCCTTAAATCTATATTAGACCTCGAATAATGCAGCAGTGAAAGTTGCAATCAATTCTGCGAAGGGGTTTCTGAGGGATGCGAGCACAAACATATAGAAAGACATACACACGTTTTTACACTATTGATTTGGGCTCAGGGAGTTCATAAGGACGACTGCTATCAATTTTTCTGAAATATCTTTACAGAACAGACATCGACCTTCTAGAATTTTATTATATGTATGAGTTATACTTTTAATTATTATGATACCTCTGCCCACATTTTGGCTTATATCTTTGAAGCGCGTTAAAATGTTTGTTAGTGTAAAATTAGTGAGCATTCTGCCTCTTTTGTTAAAGTTAGGGGAACCCCACATGGGTCTCCATGTATTGAAATCCCCGACTAAATATATTGGGTCATGGAAGTTTATTAGTAGTTGGTGGAGGTCGTTCGCAGATATATGTTCTGACGGAGAGATGTAAGTGCTAATTACTACAAATGGGATACTGGATTTTATTTTTATTGCGACAGATAATATTTTCGTGTTAAAAACGATTTCGGATTGTTCCAAAGAGTTGTGCACTAAGAGTGACACTCCTCTTTTGTTTGGTATTTGGCGATATCATTTTTGTTAAAAATGGAAAAGTTTTTTGGTATTGTGTATGTATTAGAATTTAAATAAAGGTGAGTTTTTTGAAAGGCTATTATTTGATATTTTTTTTCTTTTATTAGTAATAAGAGTTGATTATAGTTATCTTTGTAACCATTAAATAAAGTCTCCACTAAAGAATCTATCTAAATACCATAATGAAATAAAAAAGATGTGGTGAAAACATTAGAAGCTCAACGATCGAAAAAATTAATTTTAAGATTCCTCTTTTTCCATAGAGTGTAAGTGTTGGATTTTATATAAGGTGCCACGATTTTCAAACGTTTGTTGATTGGTAGGGGTAGAGGGGGTCCTAAAAATCAACAAAATGGAATCCGCAGCTTACGGAAACTCTTAGTTTATGAAATATAAGCTTTTTAATTTCCAAATTTAGTAAAATTTCAACTTTAGTCCTGCACTTAAAATTCGGGTCGCACATGTCGATAGCGGTATCAAAAGACGTGTATTTGCGTCAAGATTCAGAATCCGAAAGCGGAAACTATATTTTTTATCTCGTTTAAAAGTTATTCGCGGAAAACCCGTCGATACTATTGTCGCTTTTTTCGTTGCTGCAATTAAACAAACGAAAACATATGAAGGCGGTGAATAGTGTTACCAGCTCCGTAACAATATCTTTTTATCTTGGTAGAACAATATAAAGTGGTGGCACGTCGACACAAATGCAAACAAACATACCCTATCAATGTATTTTGATTTTGTAAAACTCTTTGACGGGTTTGTTTGGAGGTGAGTCTTTATGTTAGTTTTCTTGTTGCCGGTGTCGGATCGGTTAAGGGTAATTTTTTTAAAGGTGTTCTACGCAGAATTACTGTGCATGGCGTAGCCGGTGTTGGATCGGCTAAGGGTTATTTTTTTAAAGTGCGCCCAAAGGCCGCCTACACAGAAGGGTGTACTAAGCAGAACTACCATGCATGGCCACCAAAAAAGAGCTTTTTCAAATTTTTGGTAAATAAAGACTAGAAAAGTTAAAGATATATACACATCATATGACAGGTATTTTTATAAGTTATTTTGCGATTTTTTAATTTTTGAAATCCATCCGCTAGTTTCGGAGATATTTTGATTTGAAAAATTCATAATTTCGCCCTTTTACATGGAATTACCCCCAAACCTTTCATTTGCACCAAAAAGAAATATACCGTTGGAATCTGCATAAAAATCTCTATAAAATCCGATTTTTTTTTTTTTTTTTTGACAAATGTACATATGTATTCTGCACTTAAGCCCCTTTTTCTAAATTCTTATCATAAACAATTTTAATATTTACTTAAAAATCTTCGCGTTTCGGTAAATTAAATACATTAATTTCAAATTATTCAGAGAATTGCAAAAACAAAATACATTGATAGTGTATGTTTGTTTACATTTATGTCGACGTGCCACTACCTCATAATGTTCTGCTAAGATAAAAAAGATATGGTTGCGGAGCTGGCAACACTATTCACCACCTTCATATGTTTTCGTTTGTTTAATTGCAACAACGAAAAAAGCGACAATAGTAACGAC
The DNA here is from genome assembly GCF_040869045.1 of Eurosta solidaginis. Taxonomy (NCBI): domain Eukaryota; kingdom Metazoa; phylum Arthropoda; class Insecta; order Diptera; family Tephritidae; genus Eurosta; species Eurosta solidaginis. The sequence goes on from NC_090324.1 coordinate 187,120,648, forward strand.
GGGTTTTCCGCGAATAACTTCTAAACGAGATAAAAAATATAGTACACGTCTTTTGATACCGCTATCGACATGTGCGACCCGAATTTTAAGTGCAGTACTTAAGTTGAAATTTTACTAAATTTGGAAATTTAAAAGCTCATATTTCATAAACTACGAGTTTCCTAGAGTTGCGGATGATAATTTTGTGATTTTTAGGACCCCCTCCACGACTCGAAAAAAAAGTTGGAAAATCGTGGCACCTTATTCAAAATATACCCCGGTGCAAGTTAATGGAGTGGATAATGTTAGTTGTTGGGGAGGGGGGATGTGGAAAGATGGGTGTCGTTTATATTGTATTGAAAAACCTGTTTGTTTGGTAATTGGCTTAATAGATTTGAGTTGCTGTTTGAGTTGAAATTGAAATTGCTTGGAAAATTGGATTTTAGTAAGTGATTTGTTGTTGACTTGTCTTCTAGATTATTTACGTAATTTAAATGTTGGGAACTTTGAGGAGCTTGAGGGTTATCGTGACTCGTTGTATTTAATAGTGAGGAGGAGTCACTATTGGGTTTTGTGAAGGAAGGGTTGGTGGGGGGGATTGTAGTATTATTACCGATGCTGGTTGATATTGTTTTTTGTACATTGGGTTTGAAGAAAACTTTTTAAACGGTTTTTATTTAGCTAGACTTGACAGGGTGGACGGCCGGCACGAATTTTGTAATTGAAATTTAAGTAACTACCCGATAAGCTACAGGCTTGATACTTGGAATATAGTTCAGAACCCGATGACAATGCAATAATAAGAAAAAAATCGCCGGTAGGTGGCGTAAGGATCGAGATATTCACAAAAATCGTATTTGTGGTCCGATTTGGCTCATATTTGGAACACATAATACATACCAGAATAGAAAGCGACCTATGAAAAAATCGCCGCTAGGTGGCGCAAGGATCGAGATATTCACAAAAATCGTGTTTGTTTTCCGATTTGGCTCATATTTGGAACACATAATACATACAAGAATAGAAAGCGACCTATGAAAAAATAGCCGCTAGGTGGTGCAAGGATCGAAATAATCACAAAAATCGTATTTGTGGTCCGATTTGGCTCATATTTGGAACACATAATACATACAAGAATAGAAAGCGACCTATGAAAAAAATCGCCGCTAGGTGGCGCAAGGATCGACATAATCACAAAAATCGTATTTGTCGTCCGATTTGGTTAATATTTGGAACACATAATACATACAAGAATATAAAGCGACCTATAAAAAATCGCTACTAGGTGGCGCAAGGGTCGAGATATTCACAAAAATCCTGTTTGTGGTCGATTTGGCTCATATTTGGAACACATAATACGTACAAAAATAGAAAGCGACTTATGGAAAAAAGCGCCGATAGGTGACGCAAGGATCGAAATAATCACAAAAATCGTATTTGTGGTCCGATTTGGTTCATATTTAAAAAATGTAAAGCGCGATAACCTCCGAAGAGATCTAAGGCCGAGCTTCTCTTCCAATTTGCGTCGTGCTCCTCTTGATTTACCGTACAAATTGGCCGGACGGGACCTACATGTTTTATGCCGACTCCGAACGGCATCTGCAAGGCAGATGAGTTTTCACTGAGAGCTTTTCATGGTAGAAATACACCCGGATCGCTTGCCAAATACTGCCGAGGGGCGACCCCGCTTAGACAAATTTTCTTCTAATTTAAAAATCTTATTTCTAAAATTTTGATGTTGCTTTGCCCGGGGTGCGAACCCTGGGCACACGGTGTGGTAGGCGGAGCACGCTACCATCACACCACGGTGGCCGCGGGTGGTTCATATTTGGAGCGCATAATATATACAAGAATAGAGAGCGACCTATGAAAAAAAATCGTCACTGGGAGGCGCAAGGACCGAGATATTCACAAAAATCGTATTTGTGGTCCGATTTGGCTCATATTTGGAACACGTAATACATACAAGAATAGAAAGCGACCTATGAAAAAATCGCCGCTAGGTGGCGCATGGATCGAGATATTCACAAAAATCGTGTTTGTTTTCCGATTTGGCTCATATCTGGAACACATAATGCATACAAGAATAGAAAGCGACCTAAGAAAAAATCGCCGCTAGGTGGCGCAAGGGTCGAAATAATCACAAAAATCGTATTTGTGGTCCGATTTGGCTCATATTTGGAACACATAATACATACAAGAATAGAAAGCGACCTATGAAAAACATCGCCGCTAGGTGGCGCAAGGATCGAAATATTCACAAAAATCCTGTTTGTGGTCCGATTTGGCTCATATTTGGAACACATAATACATACAAGGATAGAAAGCGACCTATAAAAAAAATCACCACTAGGTGGCGCATGGATCGAGATATTCACAAAAATCGTGTTTGTCGTCGATTTGGCTCATATTTTGAACACATAATACGTACAAGACTAGAAAGCGAGCAATGATAAAAATCGCCGCTAGGTGGCGCAAGGATCGAAATAATCACAAAAATCGTATTTGTGGTCCGATTTGGCTCATATTCGGAACACAATACATACAAGTATAGAAAGCGACTTATGAAAAAAGCGCCGCTAGGTGGCGCAAGGATCGAAATAATCACAAAAATCGTATTTGTGGTACGATTTGGCTCATATTTGGAACACATAATACATACAAGAATAGAAAGCGACATATGAAAAAAATCGCCGCTAGGTGGCGCAAGAATCTAAATATTCACAAAAATCGTCTTTCTGGTCCGATTTGGCTCATATTTGCAACACATAATACATACAAGAATAGAAAGCGCCCTATAAAAAAATCGCCACTAGGTGGCGCAAGGATCGAGATATTCACAAAAATTCTGTTTGTGGTCCATTTGGCTCGTATTTGTAACACATAATACGTGCAAGAATAGAAAGCGACCTATAAAAAAATCGCCGCTAGGTGGCGCAAAGGTCGTGATATTCAAAAAATCGTATTTGTGGTCCGATTTGGTCCATATTTGTAACACATAATACGTACAAGAATAAAAAGCGATCTATTAAAAAAATCGCCGCTAGGTGGCGCAAGGATCCAAATAATCATAAAAATCGTATTTTTGGTCCGATTTGGTTCATATGCGGAACACATAATACATACAAGGATATACAGCGACCTATAAAAGAAATCACCGCCAGGTGGCGCAAGGATCAAGATATTCACAAAAATCGTGTTTGTGCTCGATTTGGCTCATATTTGGAACACATAATACGTACAAGAGTAGAAATCGACCTTTAATAAAAATCGCCGCTAGGTGGCGCAAGGATCGAAATAATCACAAAAAATCGTATTTGTGGTCCGATTTGGCTCACATTTGGAACGCATAATACATACAAGAATAGAAAGCGACCTATGAAAAAAATCGCCGCTAGGTGGCACAAGGATCGAAATAATCACAAAAGTCGTATTTGTGGTCCGATTTGGCTCATATTTGGAACACATAATACATAAAAGAATAGAAAGCGACCTATGAAAAAAATCGCCGCTAGGTAACGCAAGGATCGTGATTTTCAAAAAAATCATATTTGTGGTCCCATTTGCTCCATATTTGGAACACATAATACCTACAAGAATAGAAAGCGACCTATGAAAAAAATCGCCGCTAGGTGACGCAAGGATCGAAATAATCACAAAAATCGTATTTGTGGACCGGTTTGGCTAATATCCGGAACACATAATACATAAGTACAAGTATAGAAAGCGATGTATGAAAAAAATCGTCGCTAGGTGGCGCAAGGGTCGAAATAATCACAAAAGTCGTATTTGTGGTCCGATTTGGCTCATATTTGGAACACATAATACATACAAGAATAGAAAGCGACCTTTAAAAGAAATCGCCGCTAGGTGGCGCAAAGATCGTGATTAAAAAAAAAATCATATTTGTGGTCCGATTTGGTTCATATTTGGAACACATAATACATACAAAAATAGAAACCGACCTATGAAAAAAAAAGCTACTAGGTGGAGCAAGGAACGAGATATTCATTAAAATCCTGTTTGTGGTCGATTTGGCTCATAATTGGAACACATAATACGAACAAGAATAGAAAGCGACCTATTAAAAAAATCGCCGCTAGGTGGCGCAAAGATCGAAATAATCATAAAAATCGTATTTGTGGTCCGATTTGGCTCATATCCGGAACACATAATACATACAAGAATAGAAAGCGACCTATAAAAAAAATCACCGCTAGGTGGCGCAAGGACCAAGATATTCACAAAAATCGTGTTTTTGGTCGATTTGGCTCATATTTGGAACATATAATACGTACAAGAATAGAAAGCGACCTATGAAAAAACCGCCGCTAGGTGGCGCAAGGATCGAAATATTCACAAAAATCCTGTTTGTGGTCCGATTTGGCTCATATTTGGAACACATAATACATACAAGGATAGAAAGCGACCTATAAAAAAAATCGGTACTAGGTGGCGCAAGGATCGAGATATTCACAAAAATTGTGTTTGTGGTCCGATTTGGTTCATATTTGGAACACATAATACGTACAAGAATAGAAAACGACCTATGAAAAAAATCGCCGCTAGGTGGCGCAAGGATCGAAATAATCTCAAAAATCGTATTTGTGGTCCGATTTGGCTCATATAGGGAACACATAATACATACAAGTATAGAAAGCGACTTATGAAAAAAATCGCCGCTAGGTGGCGCAAGGATCGAGATATTCACAAAAATCGTATTTGTGGTCCGATTTGGCTCATATTTGGAACACATAATACATACCAGAATAGAAAGCGACCTATGAAAAAATCGCCGCTAGGTGGCGCAAGGATCGAAATAATCACAAAAATCGTATTTCTGGGCCGGTTTGGCTCATATCCGGAACACATAATACATACAAGTATAGAAAGCGACCTATGAAAAAGATCCCCGCTAGGTGGCGCAAGGGTCGAAATAATCACAAAAATCGTATTTGTGGTCCGATTTGGCTCATATTTGGAACACATAATACATACACGAATAGAAAGCGACCTATGTAAAAAACCGCCGCTAGGTTGCGCAAGGATCGAAATATTCACAAAAATCCTGTTTGTGGTCCGATTTGGCTCATATTTGGAACACATAATACATACAAGGATAGAAAGCGACCTATAAAAAAAATCGGTACTAGGTGGCGCAAGGATCGAGATATTCACAAAAATTGTGTTTGTGGTCCGATTTGGTTCATATTTGGAACACATAATACGTACAAGAATAGAAAACGACCTATGAAAAAAATTGCCGCTAGGTGGCGCAAGGATCGAAATAATCTCAAAAATCGTATTTGTGGTCCGATTTGGCTCATATAGGGAACACATAATACATACAAGTATAGAAAGCGACTTATGAAAAAAATCGCCGCTAGGTGGCGCAAGGATCGAGATATTCACAAAAATCGTATTTGTGGTCCGATTTGGCTCATATTTGGAACACATAATACATACCAGAATAGAAAGCGACCTATGAAAAAATCGCCGCTAGGTGGCGCAAGGATCGAAATAATCACAAAAATTGTATTTCTGGGCCGGTTTGGCTCATATCCGGAACACATAATACATACAAGTATAGAAAGCGACCTATGAAAAAGATCCCCGCTAGGTGGCGCAAGGGTCGAAATAATCACAAAAATCGTATTTGTGGTCCGATTTGGCTCATATTTGGAACACATAATACATACACGAATAGAAAGCGACCTATGTAAAAAATCGCCGCTAGGTGGCGCAAGAATCGAAATATTCACCAAAACCCTGTTTGTGGTCCGATTTGGCTCATATTTGGAACACATAATACATACAAGGATAGAAAGCGACCGATAAAAAAGATTCCCGCTAGGTGGCGCAAGGATCGAGATATTCACAAAAATCGTGTTTGTTTTCCGATTTGGCTCGTATCTGGAACACATAATGCATACAAGAATAGAAAGCGACCTATGAAAAAAATCGCCGCTAGGTGGCGCAAGGGTCGAAATAATCACAAAAACCGTATTTGTGGTCCGATTTGGCTCATATTTGGAACACATAATACACACAAGAATAGAAAGCGACCTATGAAAAACATCGCCGCTAGGTTGCGCAAGGATCGATATATTCACAAAAATCCTGTTTGTGGTCCGATTTGGCTCATATTTGGAACACATAATACACACAAGGATAGAAAGCGGCCTATAAAGAAATCACCACTAGGTGGCGCATGGATCGAGATATTCACAAAAATCGTGTTTGTCGTCGATTTGGCTCATATTTTGAACACATAATACGTACAAGACTAGAAAGCGACCTATGATAAAAATCACCGCTAGGTGGCGCAAGGATCGAAATAATCACAAAAATCGTATTTGTGGTCCGATTTGGCTCATATTCGGAACACATAATACATACAAGTATAGAAAGCGACTTATGAAAAAAACGCCGCTAGGTGACGCAAGGATCGAAATAATCACAAAAATCGTATTTGTGGTCCGATTTGGCTCATATTTGGAACACATAATACATACAAGAATAGAAAGCGACATATGAAAAAAATCGCCGCTGGGTGGCGCAAGAATCTAGATATTCACAAAAATCGTCTTTCTGGTCCGATTTGGCTCATATTTGCAACACATAATACATACAATAATAGAAAGCGACCTATAAAAAAATCGCCACTAGGTGGCGCAAGGATCGAGATATTCACAAAAATTCTGTTTGTGGTCCATTTGGCTCATATTTGGAACACATAATACGTGCAAGAATAGAAAGCGACCTATAAAAAATCGCCGCTAGGTGGCGCAAAGGTCGTGATATTCAAAAAATCGTATTTGTGGTCCGATTTGGTCCATATTTGGAACACATAATACATACAAGAATAGAAAGCGAGCTATTAAAAAAATCGCCGCTAGGTGGCGCAAGGATCCAAATAATCATAAAAATCGTATTTTTGGTCCGATTTGGTTCATATCCGGAACACATAATACATACAAGAATATACAGCGACTTATAAAAGAAATCACCGCTAGGTGGCGCAGGGATCAAGATATTCACAAAAATCGTGTTTGTGGTCGATTTGGCTCATATTTGGAACACATAATACGTACAAGAGTAGAAATCGACCTATGATAAAAATCGCCGATAGGTGGCGCAAGGATCGAAATAATCACAAAAATCGTATTTGTGGTCCGATTTGGCTCACATTTGGAACGCATAATACATACAAGAATAGAAAGCGACCTATGAAAAAATCGCCGCTAGGTGGCGCAAGGATCGAAATAATCACAAAAGTCGTATTTGTGGTCCGATTTGGCTCATATTTGGAACACATAATACATACAAGAATAGAAAGCGACATATGAAAAAAATCGCCGCTGGGTGGCGCAAGAATCTAGATATTCACAAAAATCGTCTTTCTGGTCCGTTTTGGCTCATATTTGCAACACATAATACATACAATAATAGAAAGCGACCTATAAAAAAATCGCCACTAGGTGGTGCAAGGATCGAGATATTCACAAAAATTCTGTTTGTGGTCCATTTGGCTCATATTTGGAACACATAATACGTGCAAGAATAGAAAGCGACCTATAAAAAATCGCCGCTAGGTGGCGCAAAGGTCGTGATATTCAAAAAATCGTATTTGTGGTCCGATTTGGTCCATATTTGGAACACATAATACATACAAGAATAGAAAGCGAGCTATTAAAAAAATCGCCGCTAGGTGGCGCAAGGATCCAAATAATCATAAAAATCGTATTTTTGGTCCGATTTGGTTCATATCCGGAACACATAATACATACAAGAATATACAGCGACTTATAAAAGAAATCACCGCTAGGTGGCGCAGGGATCAAGATATTCACAAAAATCGTGTTTGTGGTCGATTTGGCTCATATTTGGAACACATAATACGTACAAGAGTAGAAATCGACCTATGATAAAAATCGCCGATAGGTGGCGCAAGGATCGAAATAATCACAAAAATCGTATTTGTGGTCCGATTTGGCTCACATTTGGAACGCATAATACATACAAGAATAGAAAGCGACCTATGAAAAAATCGCCGCTAGGTGGCGCAAGGATCGAAATAATCACAAAAGTCGTATTTGTGGTCCGATTTGGCTCATATTTGGAACACATAATACATAAAAGAATAGAAAGCGACCTATGAAAAAAATCGCCGCTAGGTAACGCAAAGATCGTGATTTTCAAAAAAATCATATTTGTGGTCCCATTTGCTCCATATTTGGAACACATAATACCTACAAGAATAGAAAGCGACCTATGAAAAAATCGCCGCTAGGTGACGCAAGGATCGAAATAATCACAAAAATCGTATTTGTAGTCCGATTTGGCTCATATTTGGAACACATAATACATAAAAGAATAGAAAGCGACCTATGAAAAAAATCGCCGCTAGGTAACGCAAAGATCGTGATTTTCAAAAAAATCATATTTGTGGTCCCATTTGCTCCATATTTAGAACACATAATACCTACAAGAATAGAAAGCGACCTATGAAAAAAATCGCCGCTAGGTGACGCAAGGATCGAAATAATCACAAAAATCGTATTTGTGGTCCGATTTGGCTCATATAGGGAACACATAATACATACAAGTATAGAAAGCGACTTATGAAAAAAATCGCCGCTAGGTGGCGCAAGGATCGAGATATTCACAAAAATCGTATTTGTGGTCCGATTTGGCTCATATTTGGAGCACATAATACATACCAGAATAGAAAGCGACCTATGAAAAATCGCCGCTAAGTGGCGCAAGGATCGAAATAATCACAAAAATCGTATTTCTGGGCCGGTTTGGCTCATATCCGGAACACATAATACATACAAGTATAGAAAGCAACCTATGAAAAAGATCCCCGCTAGGTGGCGCAAGGGTCGAAATAATCACAAAAATCGTATTTGTGGTCCGATTTGGCTCATATTTGGAACACATAATACATACAAGAATAGAAAGCGACCTATGTAAAAAATCGCCGCTAGGTGGCGCAAGAATCGAAATATTCACAAAAACCCTGTTTGTGGTCCGATTTGGCTCATATTTGGAACACATAATACATACATAGAAAGCGACCTTTAAAAATAATCGCCACTAGGTGGCGCATGGATCGAGATATTCACAAAAATCGTGTTTGTTTTCCGATTTGGCTCATATCTGGAACACATAATGCATACAAGAATAGAAAGCGACCTATGAAAAAATTGCCGCTAGGTGGCGCAAGGGTCGAAATAATAACAAAAATCGTATTTGTGGTCCGATTTGGCTCATATTTGGAACACATAATACATACAAGAATAGAAAGCGACCTATGAAAAACATCGCCGCTAGGTGGCGCAAGGATCGAAATATTCACAAAAATCCTGTTTGTGGTCCGATTTGGCTCATATTTGGAACACATAATACATACAAGGATAGAAAGCGCCCTATAAAAAAAATCACCACTAGGTGGCGCATGGATCGAGATATTCACAAAAATCGTGTTTGTCGTCGATTTGGCTCATATTTTGAACACATAATACGTACAAGACTAGAAAGCGACCTATGATAAAAATCGCCGCTAGGTGGCGCAAGGATCGAAATAATCACAAAAATCGTATTTGTGGTCCGATTTGGCTCATATTCGGAACACATAATACATACAAGTATAGAAAGCGACTTATGAAAAAAGCGCCGCTAGGTGGCGCAAGGATCGAAATAATCACAAAAATCGTATTTGTGGTCCGATTTGGCTCATATTTGGAACACATAATACATACAAGAATAGAAAGCGACATATGAAAAAAATCGCCGCTAGGTGGCGCAAGAATCTAGATATTCACAAAAATCGTCTTTCTGGTCCGATTTGGCTCATATTTGCAACACATAATACATACAAGAATAGAAAGCGACCTATAAAAAAATCGCCACTAGGTGGCGCAAGGATCGAGATATTCACAAAAATTCTGTTTGTGGTCCATTTGGCTCATACTTGGAACACATAATACGTGCAAGAATAGAAAGCGACCTATAAAAAAATCGCCGCTAGCTGGCGCAAAGGTCGTGATATTCAAAAAATCGTATTTGTGGTCCGATTTGGTCCATATTTGGAACACATAATACGTACAAGAATAGAAAGCGATCTATTAAAAAAATCGGCAAAATTTGGCAAGGATCCAAATAATCATAAAAATCGTATTTTTGGTCCGATTTGGTTCATATCCGGAACACTTAATACATACAAGAATATACAGCAACTTATAAAAGAAATCACCGCTAGGTGGCGCAAGGATCAAGATATTCACAAAAATCGTGTTTGTGGTCGATATGGCTCATATTTGGAACACATAATACGTACAAGAGTAGAAATCGACCTATGATAAAAATCGCCGCTAGGTGGCGCAAGGATCGAAATAATCACAAAAATCGTATTTGTGGTCCGATTTGGCTCACATTTGGAAGGCATAATACATATAGGAATAGAAAGCGACCTATGAAAAAAATCGCCGCTAGGTGGCGCAAGGATCGAAATAATCACAAAAGTCGTATTTGTGGTCCGATTTGGCTCATATTTGGAACACATAATACATAAAAGAATAGAAAGCGACCTATGAAAAAATTCGCCGCTAGGTAACGCAAAGATCGTGATTTTCAAAAAAATCATATTTGTGGTCCCATTTGCTCCATATTTGGAACACATAATACCTACAATAGAAAGCGACCTATGAAAAAAATCGCCGCTAGGTGACGCAAGGATCGAAATAATCACAAAAATCGTATTTGTGGACCGGTTTGGCTAATATCCGGAACACATAATACATAAGCACAAGTATAGAAAGCGACGTATGAAAAAAATCGTCGCTAGGTGGTGCAAGGGTCGAAATAATGACAAAAGTCGTATTTGTGGTCCGATTTGGCTCATATTTGGAACACATAATACATACAAGAATAGAAAGCGACCTATAAAAGAAATCGCCGCTAGGTGGCGCAAAGAAAGTGATTTAAAAAAAATCATATTTATGGTCCGATTTGGTCCATATTTGGAACACATAATACATACAAAAATAGAAACCGACCAATGAAAAAAAAAGCTACTAGGTGGCGCAAGGAACGAGATATTCATTAAAATCCTGTTTGTGGTCGATTTGGCTCATATTTGGAACACATAATGCGAACAAGAATAGAAAGCGACCTATAAAAAAATCACCGCTAGGTGGCGCAAGGACCAAGATATTCACAAAAATCGTGTTTGTGGTCGATTTGGCTCATATTTGGAACACATAATACGAACAAGAATAGAAAGCGACCAATGAAAAAAATCGCCGCTAGGTGGCGCAAGGGTCGAAATAATCACAAAAATCGTATTTGTGGTCCGATTTGGCTCATATACGGAACACATAATACATTAAAGAATAGAAAGCTACCTATGAAAAAATCGCCGCTAGGTAACGCAAAGATCGTGATGTTCACAAAAATCATATTTGTATTCCCATTTGCTCCATATTTGGAATACATAATACATATAAGAATAGAAAGCGACCTATGAAAAAAATCGCCGCTAGGTGGCGCAAAGATCGTTATTTTCAAATAAATTATATTTGTGGTCCGATTTGGTCCATATTTGGAACACGTAATACATATAAGAATAGAAAGCGACCTATGAAAAAAATCGCCGCTAGGTGACGCAAGGATCGAAATAATCACAAAAATCCTATTTTTGGTCCGATTTGGCTCATATCCGGAACACATAATACATACAAGAATAGAAAGTGTCCTATGAAAAAAATTGCCGCTAGGTAACGCAAAGATCGTGATTTTCACAAAAATCATATTTGTGGTCCCATTTGCTCCATATTTGGAACACATAATACACATAGGAATAGAAAGCGACCTATGAAAAAAATCGCCGCTAGGTGGCGCAAAGATCGTTATTTTCAAAAAAATTATATTTGTGGTCCGATTTGGTCCATATTTGGAACACGTAATACATATAAGAATAGAAAGCGACCTTTGAAAAAAATCGCCGCTAGGTAACGCAAGGATCGAAATAATCACAAAAATCCTATTTGTGGTCCGATTTGGCTAATATCCGGAACACCTAATACATAAGTACAAGTATAGAAAGCGACGTATGAAAAAAATCGTCGCTAGGTAACGCAAGGGTCGAAATAATCACAAAAGTCGTATTTGTGGTCCGATTTGGCTCATATTTGGAACACATAATACATACAAGAATAGAAAGCGACCTATAAAAGAAATCGCCGCTAGGTGGCGCAAAGATCGTGATTTAAAAAAAATCATATTTGTGGTCCGATTTGGTCTATATTTGGAACACATAATACATACAAAAATAGAAACCGACCTATGAAAAAAAAAGCTACTAGGTGGCGCAAGGATTGAAATAATCATAAAAATCGTATTTGTGGTCCGATTTGGCTCATATCCGGAACACATAATACATACAAGCATAGAAAGTGTCCTATGAAAAAAATCGCCGCTAGGTAACGCAAAGATCGTGATTTTCAAAAAAATCACATTTGTGGTCCCATTTGCTCCATATTTGGAACACATAATACATATAAGAATAGAAAGCGACCTATGAAAAAAATCGCCGCTAGGTGGCGCAAAGATCGTTATTTTCAAATAAATTATATTTGTGGTCCGATTTGGTCCATATTTGGAACACGTAATACATATAAGAATAGAAAGCGACCTATGAAAAAAATCGCCGCTAGGTGACGCAAGGATCGAAATAATCACAAAAATCCTATTTGTGGTCCGATTTGGCTCATATCCGGAACACATAATACATACAAGAATAGAAAGTGTCCTATGAAAAAAATCGCCGCTAGGTAACGCAAAGATCGTGATTTTCACAAAAATCATATTTGTGGTCCGATTTGGTCCATATTTGGAACACGTAATACATATAAGAATAGAAAGCGACCTTTGAAAAAAATCGCCACTAGGTGACGCAAGGATCGAAATAATCACAAAAATCCTATTTGTAGGCCGGTTTGGCTAATATCCGGAACACATAATACATAAGTACAAGTATAGAAAGCGACGTATAAAAAAAATTGTCGCTAGGTAACGCAATGATCGAAATAATCACAAAAGTCGTATTTGTGGTCCGATTTGGCTCATATTTGGAACACATAATACATAAAATAGTAGAAAGCGACCTATGAAAAAAATCGCCGCTAGGTGGCGCAAGGATCGAATTAATCACAAAAGTCGTATTTGTGGTCCGATTTGGTTCATATTTGGAACACATAATACATAAAATAATAGAAAGCGACCTATGAAAAAAATCGCCGCTAGGTGGCGCAAGGATGGAATTAATCACAAAAGTCGTATTTGTTGTCCGATTTGGCTCATATTTGGAACACATAATACATAAAAGAATAGAAAGCGACCTATGAAAAAAATCGCCGCTAGGTAACGCAAAGATCGTGATTTTCACAAAAATCATATTTGTGGTCCGATTTGATCCATATTTGGAACACGTAATACATATAAGAATAGAAAGCGACCTTTGAAAAAAATCGCCGCTAGGTGGCGCAAGGATCGAAATAATCACAAAAATTGTATTTGTGGTCCGATTTGGCTCATATTTGGAACACATAATACATACAAGAATAGAAAGCGACCTATGAAAAAATCGCCGCTAGGTGGCGCAAGGATCGAATTAATCACAAAAGTCGTATTTGTCATCCGATTTGGCTCATATTTGGAACACATAATACATAAAAGAATAGAAAGCGACCTATGAAAAAAATCGCCGCTAGGTGGCGCAAAGATCGTTATTTTCAAAAAAATTATATTTGTGGTCCGATTTGATCCATATTTGGAACACGTAATACATATAAGAATAGAAAGCGACCTTTGAAAAAAATCGCCGCTAGGTGGCGCAAGGATCGAAATAATCACAAAAATTGTATTTGTGGTCCGATTTGGCTCATATTTGGAACACATAATACATACAAGAATAGAAAGCGACCTATGAAAAAATCGCCGCTAGGTGGCGCAAAATCGTGATTTTCAAAAAAATCATATTTGTGGTCCGATTTGGTCCATATTTGGAACACATAATACATACAAGAATAGAAAGCGACCTATGAAAAAATCGCCACTTGGTGGCGCAAGGATCGCGATATTCATTAAAGTCCTGTTTATGGTCGATTTGTCTCATATTTGGAACACATAATACGGACAAGAATAGAAAGCGACCTATGAAAAAAATCGCCGCTAAGTGGCGCAAGGATCGAAATAATCACAAAAATCGTATTTGTGGTCCGATTTGGCTCATATACGGAACGCATAATACATACAAGTATAGAAACGACCTATGAAAAATCGCCGCTAGGTGGCGCAAGGATCGAGATATTCACAAAAATCGTGTTTGTGTTCGATTTGGCTCATATTTGGAACACATAATACGTACAAGAATAGAAAGGGACCTATAGAAAATCACCGCTAGGTGGCGCAAGGATCAAGATATTCACAAAAATTGTGTTTTTGGTCGATTTGGTTCATATTTGGAACACATAATACGTACAAGAATAGAAAGCGACCTATGAAAAAAATCGCCGCTAGGTGGCGCAAGGATCGAAATAATCATAAAAATCGTATTTGTGGTCCGATTTGGCTCATATCCGGAACACATAATACATACAAGAATAGAAAGGGACCTATAGAAAATCACCGCTAGGTGGCGGAAAGATCGTGATATTCAAAAAAATCGTATTTGTGGTCCGATTTGGTCCATATTTGGAGCACATAATACGTACAAGAATAGAAAGCGAAAAAATTGCTGCTAAATGGCGCAAGGATCGAAATAATCACAAAAATCGTATTTGTGGTCCGATTTGGCTCATATCCGGAACACATAATACATACAAGAATAGAAAGGGACCTATAGAAAATCACCGCTAGGTGGCGCAAGGATCAAGATATTCACAAAAATTGTGTTTTTGGTCGATTTGGTTCATATTTGGAACACATAATACGTACAAGAATAGAAAGCGACCTATGAAAAAAATCGCCGCTAGGTGGCGCAAGGATCGAAATAATCATAAAAATCGTATTTGTGGTCCGATTTGGCTCATATACGGACCGCATAATACATACAAGTATAGAAACGACCTATGAAAAATCGCCGCTAGGTGGCGCAAGGATCGAGATATTCACAAAAATCGTGTTTGTGTTCGATTTGGCTCATATTTGGAACACATAATACGTACAAGAGTAGAAAGCGACCTATGGTAAAAATCGCCGCTAGGTGGCGCAAGGATCGAAATAATCGCAAAAATCGTGTTTGTGGTCCGATTTGGCTCATATTTGGAACACATAATACATACAAGAATAGAAAGCGACCTATGAAAAAATCGCCGCTAGCTGGCGCAAAGATCGTGATTTTCAAAAAAATCATATTTGTGGTCCGATTTGGTCATTATTTGGAACACATAATACATACAAGAATAGGAAGTGACCTATGAAAAAATCGCCGCTAGGTGACGAAAAGATCGTGATATTCAAAAAAATCGTATTTGTGGTCCGATTTGGTCCATATTTGGAACACATAATACATACAAGAATAGAGAGCGACCTATGAAAATATCGCCGCTAGGTGGCGTAAGGATCGAAATAATCACGAAAATCGTATTTGTGGTCCGATTTGTGGTCCGATTCGGCTATGAAAAAATCGCCGCTAGGTGGCGCAAAGAGCGTGATATTCAAGAAAATCGTATCTGAGGTCCATATTTGGAACACATAATACATACATGAATAGAAAGCGACCTATGATGTTCGATTTGGCTCATATTTGGACAAATATTACATACAGTCCGGTAGAAGTGACATCAAAATATTTTGGAGTTGGAGGAGGGACAAGCATAAGTGGCGCAGAGTCGAGTAAAGTCTTTGGAAGGGTTATGTATTGAGGATTTAGATTATAACAAATTTTCAGGAAAGAGTCCTTGTAATAATGAGTCACTAAATGTACTAAATAGAATGAGAAATAATGGCAATTAAATAAAGACTAAAAACTTGAAAATAAAATAATTACAAAAAAAATTTTAAGTTAAACGGTTTTATTGAAAACAATACTTACATGAAGTAATAATAATCCTAAAAGCTAGAAAATAATTAGGTAGGTCCTAGGTACTAGTCATCACACTCCTCATCAATCTAGGGCGTTGATCAGACAATTAAATAAAAGCGTTGGACGCGTCAAATGTCGATTGATAGTCGTATATAAGACCAACTGAACCTTAATCAGGTTATGCTACGCCTCACATTTTTAGAAATTTCACGAGCCCAACGCTTTTATTTAATTGTCTTATCAACGCCCTAGATTGATGAGGAGTTTGATAACTAGTACCTAGGACCTACCTAATTATTTTCTAGTTTTAGTATTATTATTACTTCATGTAAGTATTGTGTTCAATAAAACCGTTCAACTTAAAAAGTTTTTTTTAATTATCTAAATACAAATATATTTGAAAAATACCCAGTGTCCATATTTTGGGCTTCAAGGCCCCAGAAGTGTAAAGGTTCGAAATTTATCCTTAAATCTATATTAGACCTCGAATAATGCAGCAGTGAAAGTTGCAATCAATTCTGCGAAGGGGTTTCTGAGGGATGCGAGCACAAACATATAGAAAGGCATACACACGTTTTTACACTATTGATTTGGGCTCAGGGAGTTCATAAGGACGACTGCTATCAATTTTTCTGAAATATCTTTACAGAACAGACATCGACCTTCTAGAATTTTATTATATGTATGAGTTATACTTTTAATTATTATGATAACTCTGCCCACATTTTGGCTTATATCTTTGAAGCGCGTTAAAATGTTTGTTAGTGTAAAATTAGTGAGCATTCTGCCTCTTTTGTTAAAGTTAGGGGAACCCCACATGGGTCTCCATGTATTGAAATCTCTGACTAAATATATTGGGTCATGGAAGTTTATTAGTAGTTGGTGGAGGTCGTTCGCAGATATATGTTCTGATGGAGAGATGTAAGTGCTAATTACTACAAATGGGATACTGGATTTTATTTTTATTGCGACAGATAATATTTTCGTGTTAAAAACGATTTCGGATTGTTCCAAAGAGTTGTGCACTAAGAGTGACACTCCTCTTTTGTTTGGTGTTTGGCGATATCATTTTTGTTAAAAATGGAAAAGTTTTTTGGTATTGTGTATGTATTAAAATTTAAATAAAGGCGAGTTTCTTGAAAGGCTATTATTTGATATTTTTTTTCTTTTATTAGTAATAAGAGTTGATTATAGTTATCTTTGTAACCATTAAATAAAGTCTCCACTAAAGAATCTATCTAAATACCATAATGAAATAAAAAAGATGTGGTGAAAACATTAGAAGCTCAACGATCGAAAAAATTAATTTTCGATCGTAAGAGATTCCTCTTTTTCCATAGAGTGTAAGTGTTGGATTTTATATAAGGTGCCACGATTTTCAAACTTTTGTTGTTGTGGGGTAGAGAGGGTCCTAAAAATCAACAACATGGAATCAGCAGCTCTAAGAAACTCGTAGTTTATGAAATATAAGCTTTTTAATTTCCAAATTTAGTAAAATTTCAACTTTAGTCCTGCACTTAAAATTCGGGTCGCACATGTCGATAGCGGTATCAAAAGACGTGTATATGCGTCAAGATTCAGAATCCGAAAGCAGAAACTATATTTTTTATCTCGTTTAAAAGTTATTCGCGGAAAACCCGTCGATACTATTGTCGCTTTTTTCGTTGCTGCAATTAAACAAACGAAAACATATGAAGGTGGTGAATAGTGTTACCAGCTCCGCAACAATATCTTTTTATCTTGGTAGAACATTATAAAGTGGTGGCACGTCGACACAAATGCAAACAAACATACCCTATCAATGTATTTTGATTTTGTAAAACTCTTTGACGGGTTTGTTTGGAGGTGAGTCTTTATGTTAGTTTTCTTGTTGCCGGTGTCGGATCGGTTAAGGGTAATTTTTTTAAAGGTGTTCTACGCAGAATTACTGTGCATGGCGTAGCCGGTGTTGGATCGGCTAAGGGTTATTTTTTTAAAGTGCGGCCAAAGGCCGCCTACACAGAAGGGTGTACCAAGCAGAACTACCCTGCATGGCCACCAAAAAAGAGCTTTTTCAAATTTTTGGTAAATAAAGACTAGAAAAGTTAAAGATATATATACATCAGATGACAGGTATTTTTATAAGTTTTTTTCGATTTTTTAATTTTTGAAATCCATCCGCTAGTTTCGGAGATATTTTGATTTGAAAAATTCATAATTTCGCCCTTTGACATGGAATTACCCCCAAACCTTTCATTTGCACCAAAAAAGAAATATACCGTTGGAATCTGCATAAAAATCTCTATAAAATCCGATTTTTTATTTTTTTTTTTTTTGACAAATGTATGTATTTTGCACTTAAGCCCCTTTTTCTAAATTCTTATCATAAACAATTTTAATATTTACTTAAAAATCTTCGCGTTTCGGTAAATTAAATACATTAATTTCAAATTATTCAGAGAATTGCAAAAACAAAATACATTGAGAGTGTATGTTTGTTTACATTTATGTCGACGTGCCACTACCTCATAATGTTCTGCTAAGATAAAAAGATATGGTTGCGGAGCTGGCAACACTATTCACCACCTTCATATGTTTTCGTTTGTTTAATTGCAACAACGAAAAAAGCGACAATAGTAACGACGGGTTTTCCGCAAATAACTTCTAAACGAGATAAAAAATATAGTACACGTCTTTTGATACCGCTATCGACATGTGCGACCCGAATTTTAAGTGCAGTACTTAAGTTGAAATTTTACTAAATTTGGAAATTAAAAAGCTCATATATCATAAACTACGAGTTTCCTAGAGTTGCGGATGATAATTTTGTGATTTTTAGGACCCCCTCCACGACTCGAAAAAAAAAGTTGGAAAATCGTGGCACCTTATTCAAAATATACCCCGGTGCAAGTTAATGGATTGGATAATGTCAGTTGTTGGGGAGGGGGGATGTGGAAAGATGGGTGTCATTTATATTGTATTGAAAAACCAGTTTGTTTGGTAATTGGCAGATTTGAGTTGCTGTTTGAGTTGAAATTGAAATTGCTTGGAAAATTGGATTTTAGTAAGTGATTTGTTGTTGACTTGTCTTCTAGATTATTTGCGTAATTTAAATGTTGGGTACTTTGAGGAGCTTGAGGGTTATCGTGACTCGTTGTATTTAATAGTGAGGAGGAGTCACTATTGGGTTTTGTGAAGGAAGGGTTGGTGGGAGGGATTGTAGTATTATTACCGATGCTGGTTGATATTGTTTTTTGTACATTGGGTTTGAAGAAAACTTTTTAAACGGTTTTATTTAGCTTGACTTGACAGGGTGGACGGCCGGCACGAATTTTGTAATTGAAATTTAAGTAACTACCCGATAAGCTACAGGCTTGATACTTGGAATATAGTTAAGAACCCGATGACAATGCAATAATAAGAAAAAAATCGCCGGTAGGTGGCGTAAGGATCGAAATAATCACAAAAATCGTATTTGTGGTCCGATTTGGTTCATATTTAAAAAATGTAAAGCGCGATAACCTCCGAAGAGATCTAAGGCCGAGCTTCTCTTCCAATTTGCGTCGTGCTCCTCTTGATTTTCCCTACAAATTGGCCGGACGGGACCTACATGTTTTATGCCGACTCCGAACGGCATCTGTAAGGCAGATGAGTTTTCACTGAGAGCTTTTCATGGTAGAAATATACCCGGAGCGCTTGCCAAACACTGCCGAAAGGCGACCCCGCTTAGACAAATTTTCTTCTAATTTAAAAATCTTATTTCTAAAATTTTGATGTTGCTTTGCCCGGGGTGCGAACCCAGGGCATACGGTGTGGTAGGCGGAGCACGCTACCATCACACCACGGTGGCCGCGGTGGTTCATATTTGGAGCGCATAATATATACAAGAATAGAAAGCGACCTATGAAAAAAAATCGTCACTAGGAGGCGCAAGGACCGAGATATTCACAAAAATCGTATTTGTGGTCCGATTTGGCTCATATTTGGAACACGTAATACATACAAGAATAGAAAGCGACCTATGAAAAAAATCGCCGCTAGGTGGCGCAAGGATCGAAATAATCACAAAAGTCGTATCTGTAATCCGATTTGGCTCATATTTGGAACACATATTACATAAAAGAATAGAAAGCGGCCTATGAAAAAAATCGCCGCTAGGTAACGCAAAGATCGTGATTTTCAAAAAAATCATATTTGTGGTCCCATTTGCTCCATATTTGGAACATATAATACCTACAAGAATAGAAAGCGACCTATGGAAAAAAATCGCCGCTAGGTGGCGCAAGGATCGAAATAATCACAAAAATCGTATTTGTAGGCCGGTTTGGCTCATATCCGGAACACATTATACATACAAGTATAGAAAACGACCTATGAAAAAAATCGCAGCTAGGTGGCGCAAGGGTCGAAATAATCACAAAAATCGTATTTGTGGTCCGATTTGGCTCATATTTGGAACACATAATACATACAAGAATAGAAAGCGACCTATAAAAAAATCGCCGCTAGGTGGCGCAAAGATCGTAATTTTCAAAAAAATCATATTTGTGGTCCGATTTGTTCTATATTTGGAACACATAATACATACAAAAATAGAAAGCGACCTATAAAAAAAATCGCCGCTAGGTGGTGCAAAGATCATGATATTCAAAAAATCGTATCTGTGGTCCGATTTGGTCCATACTTGGAACGCATAATATATACATAAATAGAAGGGACCTATGATGTTCGATTTGGCTCATATTTGGAAAAATTATTACATACAGTCCGGTAGAAGTGACATCAAAATGTTTTGGAGTTGGAGCAGGGACAAGCATACGTTGCGCAGAGTCGAGTAAAGTCTTTGGAAAGATTATGTATTGAGGACTTAGATTGCAAAAATTGTCAGGAAAGAGTCCTTGTAATAATGAGTCACTAAATGAACTAAATAAAATGAGAAATAATGGCAATTAAATAAAGACTAAAAAATTGAAAAAAAAATAATAAAAAAAAAATTTTAAGTTAAACGGTTTTATTGAAAACAATACTTACGTGAAGTAATAATAATCCTAAAATCTAGAAAATATTAGGTAGGTCCTAGGTACTAGTCATCACACTCCTCATCAATCTAGGGCGTTGATCAGACAATTAAATAAAAGCGTTAGACGCGTAAAATTTCTATTGATATTCACATAAAAGACCAACTGAACCTTAATCAGGTTATGTTACGCCTCACATTTTTAGAAATTTTACGCGCCCAACGCTTTTATTTAATTGGCTGATCAACACCCTAGATTGATGAGGAGTGTGGTGACTAGTACCTAGGACCTACCTAATTATATTCTAGCTTTTAGTATTATTATTACTTCATGTAAGTATTACTTTCAATAACATCGTTTAACTTAAATTTTTTTTTTTAAATAATTTAAATACAAATATATTTGAAAAATGCCCAGTGTCTATATATTTGGCTTCAAGGCCCAGAAGTGTAAGGGTTTGAAATTTATTCTTAAATCTATACTAGGCCTCGAATAATGCAACAGCGAAAGTTGCACTCAATTTTGTGCAGGGGTTTCTGAGGGATGCCAGTACAAACATATAGAAAGACATACACACGTTTTTAAACTATTGATTTGGGTTCAGGGAATTCATAAGGACGACTGCTCTCAATTTTTCTGAAATATCTTTAAAAAACAGACATCGAACTGTTAGAATTTTATTATATGTATGAGTTATACTTTTAATTATTATAATACCTCTGACCCACATTTTGGCTTATATCTTTGAAACGCGTTAAAATGTTTGTTAGTGTAAAATTAGTGAGTATTCTGCTTCTTTTGTTAAAGTTAGGGGAACCCCACATGGGTCTCCATGTATTGAAATCCCCGACTAAATATATTGGGTCATGGAAGTTTATTAGTAGTTGGTGGAGGTCATTCTCAGATATAAGTTCTGATGGAGAGATGTAAGTGCTAATTACTACAAATGGGATACAGTAAAAATAACTGCGACAGATAATATTCTCGTGTTCAAAAATATTTCAGATTGTTCCAAAGAGTTGTGCACTAAGAGTGACACCACGCTTTTGTTTGGTGAGCTTTGCTCGATATCATTTTTGTTGTAAATGAAAAGGTTTTTTGGTATTGCGTATGTATTAGAATTTAAATAAAGGTGAGTTTCTTGAAAGGCTATTATTTGATATTTTTTCTCTTTTATTAGTAATAAGAGTTGATTATAGTTATTTTGGTAACCTTTAAGCTAAGTTTCCACTAAAGAATCTATCTAACTACCATAATGAAATAAAAAAGATGTGATGAAAACATTAGAAGCTCAACGATCGAAAAAATTAATTTTCGATCTTAAGAGATTCCTCTGTTTCCATTGAGTGCAAGTTGATGGAGTGGATAATGTCAGTTGTTGGGGAGGGGGGTGTGGAAAGAATGGGGTCATTTATATTGTATTGAAAAAACTGTTTGTTTAGTAATTCGCTTAATAGATTTGAGTTGCTGTTTGAGTTGAAATTGAAATTGCTTGGAAAATTGGATTTTAGTGACTGATTTGTTGTTTACTTGTCTCTAGATTATTGCGAAATTTAAATGTTGGGAACTTTGAGAAGTTTAAGGGTTATCGTGATTCGTTGTATTTAATAGTGAGGAAGAATCACTATTGGGTTTTTTGATGGAAGGGTTGGTGGGAAGGATTGTAGTATTATAACCGATGCTGGCTGATATTGTTTTTTGTACATTGGGTTTGAAGAAACTTTTTAAACGGTTTTATTTAGATTGACTTGACAGGGTGGACGGCCGGCACGAATTTTGTAATTGAAATTTAAGTAACTTCCCGATCAGCTACAAGCTTGAAACTTGGAATATAGTTCAGAACCCGATGACAGTGCAATAATAAGAAAAAATCGCCGTTAGGTGGCGCAAGGATCGAGATATTCACAAAAATCTTATTTGGGTCCGATTTGGCTCATATTGGAACACATAATACATACCAGAATAGAAAGCGACCTATGGAAAAAATCGCCGCTAGGTGGCGCAAGGATCGAGATATTCACAAAAATCGTGTTTGTTTTCCGATTTGGCTCATACCTGGAACACATAATACATACAAAAATTGAAAGGGACCTATGAAAAAATCGCCGCTAGGTGGCGCGAGGATCGAAATAATAACAAAAATCGTATTTGTGGTCCGATTGGCTCATATTTGGAACACATAATACATACAAGAATAGAAAGCGACCTATGAAAAAATCGCCGCTAGGTGGCGCAAGGATCGAAATAATCACAAAAAATCGTATTTGTAGTCCAATTTGGTTCATATTTGGAACACATAATACATACAATTATAGAAAGCGGCCTATAGAAAAATCGCCACTAAGTGGCGCAAGGGTCAAGATATCACAAAATCCTGTTTGTGGTCGATTTGGCTGATATTTAGAACACATAATACGTACAAAAATAGAAAGCGACCTATGAAAAAAAATCGCCGCTAGGTGAACACAAGGATCGAAATAATCACAAAAATTGTATTTGTGCTTCGATTTGGCTCATATTTGGAACAAATA